>NW_025209388.1:15543-16510 GCF_004010195.1 Chiloscyllium plagiosum | reverse complement strand
CAGACAACGCCCAACACTAGTCACTGAGAGATCAGCCAATGCCCAACACTCGTCACTGAGAGACAAGCCAATACCCAACACTAGTCACTGAGAGACCAGCCAAAACACAACCATATTCGCCGAGGGATCAGCCAACACTCAGCATTAGCCACTGAGAGACCAGCCAACACCCAACACTAGTCCCTGGGAGACCAGCCAACACCCAACACTAGTCACCAAGAGACCAGCCAACACCCAACAATAGTCACTGAGAGACAAGATGTCACCCAGCACTAGACACAGAGACTAGCCAACTCCCAGCACTAGTCACTGTGACCAACCAACACCCAAAACTTGTCACTGAGAGACCAGCCAACACCCAACACGAGTCACTGAGAAACCAGCCAAGACCCAACACGAGTCACTGAGAAACCAGCCAAGACCCAACACTAGTCAGCGAGAGACCGGACAACACCCAATCCTAGTCACCGAGAGACCAGCCAACACCCAACACTAGTCACTAACACCAGCTAACACCCAACACTAGCCACTGAGTGATCAGCCTACACCCAACGCTAGTCACTGAGAGACCAGCCAACACCGAACACTAGCCACTGAGAGAGCAGTCAACGTCCAACACTAATCTGAGAAATGAGTCAACATCCAACACTAGTCACAGAGAGGCCAACCAATGCCCAACACTAGCCACTTGGAGACTAATCAACGCCCAACACTAGCCACTGATAGACCGACCAACACACAACACTAGTCACTGAGAGACCAGCCAACACACAACACTAGTCACTGAGACCAACCAACGCTCAAAACCAGTCACTGAGCGACCAGCCAACACCCAACAGGAGTCACTGAGATTCTGGATTAGTGGTGCTGGAAGAGCACAGCAGTTCAGGCAGCATCCGAGGACAGGCAAAATCCGAGACAGGCAAAATCGAAATTTCGGGCAAAAGCCCTTCATCAGGAATAAAGG
>NW_025209388.1:8697-13012 GCF_004010195.1 Chiloscyllium plagiosum | reverse complement strand
TTGGAGGGCTGCATGTTGTGAGGGTGAGAGGTTGGAGTGGGGGAGGGGGGTTGACAGGTTGAGGCGGTTAGTGTCCCGGCGGCAGTTGGAAATGAAGAGGTCGAGGGCAGGTAATAGGCCAGCGCGGGGTGTCCAGGTGGATGCAGTGCATTGGAGGTGGGCGAAGGGGTCCTCGGAAGGTGGGCGGGAGTCCTGATTGTGAAAGTAAGCTCGGAGGTGGAGGCGACGGAAGAAGTGTTCGATGTCACGGCGTGTATTAAATTCATTGATGCATGGACGGAGGGGGACGAAGGTGAGTCCTTTGCTGAGGATAGATCGTTCGTCCTCAGTGAGGGGGAGGTCTGGAGGGATGGTGAAAAGTCGGCAGGGCTGGGAGCTGGGAGCTGGTGTGGGTGTGGAGCTGGGAGTGGGGTCGGAGCCAGTACCTGGAGTGCGTGTGATGGTCGGAGTCACTGAGAGACCAGCCAACACCCAACACTAGCGACTGAGAGACAAGCCAAAACCCAACACTCGTCACTGAGAGACCAAGCAAAAGTAGTCACTGAGAGACTAGTTAACACCGAACACTAGTCACTGAGAGACCAGCCATTGCACAAAGCTAGCCACTGAGACACCAGCCAACACCCAACACGAGTCACTGAGAGACTAGCCAACACCCAATACTAGTCACTGAGACCAGAGAACACCCAACGCTAGTCATCAAAAGACCAGACAACACCCAACACTAGTCACTGAGAGAGCAGCCAACGCACAACACTAGCCACTGTGAGACCAGCCAACACCCAAAACTAGCGACTTGCAGACCAAACAACACCAACCACTAGTCACTGAGGGACCAGAAAACACCCAACACTAGTCACCGAGACACCAGTCAACAACCAACGCTAGTCACTGAGAGACCAGCCAACACCCAAACTATATGCCGAAAGATCAGCCAACACTCAGCACTAGCCAGTGAGAGACAAGCCAGCACCCAACACTAGTCACCGAGAGACCATACAACACCCAACACTGGTCACTGAGAGACCAGCCAATACTCAACACTAGTCACTGAGAGACCAGCCAACGCCCAACACCAGCCACTGAGAGACCAGCCAACACCCAACACTAGTCACTAAGAGACCAGCCAACACACAACACTAGCCACTAAGAGAACAGCGAACACCCAACACCAGGAAGCTACTTTGTCCCCACCCCCACCCTCCTCTAGCTTATCTCTCCAACACCCAGCACAGGTCAATGTGAGACCAGACAACTCACAACACTAGTCACTGAGAGACAAGCCAACGCTCAACACTAGTCACAGAAAGACCAGCCAACACTAGTCACTGAGAGACGAACCAACACCCAACACTAGCCACTAAGAGAACAGCGAACACCCAACACTAGCCATTGAGAGAAACACCAACACTAGCCACTGAGAGACCAGCCAACACTCAATTCCAATCACTGAGAGACCAGCCAACACACAACACTAATCACTGAGAGACCAGACAGCACCCAACACTAGTCACTAACACCAGGCAACACACAACACTAGTCACGGAGTGGCCAGCGAACAGGTGGGTTTCGCTTCGGCGGGTCGGTGTGGACTTGTTGGGCCGAAGGGCCTGTTTCCACACTGTAATGTAATCTAATCTAATCTAATCTAACACTAGTCATGGAGTGGCCAGCGAACACCCAACACTAGCCACTGAGTGCTCAGCCAACAGACAAGCCAAGATACAATACAGGTCACTGAGAGAGCAGCCAAAACTCAGCACTAGTTCTCTAGAGACGAGCCAACATCCAACGAGTCACTGAGAGACAAGCCAACACGCAGCACTAGCTACTGAGAGACCAGCCAACACCCAACACTAGTCACTGAGAGACCAGCCAACACCCAACACTAGTCACAGGGAGACCAACCAACGCCCAAAAGCCGTGACTGTGACCCAGACAACACCGAACACTAGTTTTGAGAGACAAGCCGAAACCCAACACTAGCCACTGGGAGACCAGCCAACACCCAACTCTAGTGGCTGAGACCAGCCAACACCAAACACTTGTCACTGAGAGGCCAACCAAACACCCACACGAGCCCTTGTCACTGAGAGACCAACCAAACACCCACACGAGCCACTGAGAGACCAGCCAAAACCCAACACGAGTCACTGAGAGACCAGCCAACACCCAACACCAGTCACTGAGAGAATGGAAAACACCCAACACTAGCCACTGAGTGACCAGCCAACACCCAACACTAGTCACTGAGAGACCAGCCAACACCAAATTTTGGTAACTGAGAGACGATGCAACACCCAACACTAGTCAATGAGAGACCAGCAAACACCCAACACTAGTCACCAAGAGACCAGGCAATGCTCAACACTAGTCACTGACAGACCAGCCAACACTCAACACGAGTCACTGAGAGACCAAACAACACCCAACACCAATCACAGAGACCAGCCAACACCCAAAACTAGTCACTGAGAGAAACAACCAATGCTCAACACTAGTCACTGAGATACCAGCCAACGCCCTACACTAGTCATTGAGAGACCAGCCAACACCCAACACTAGCCACTGAGAGACTAGCGACCAGCCAACGCCCAACACTAGTCACTGAGAGACCAGCCAACGCCCTACACTAGTCACTGAGAGACCAGCCAACACCAGCCACTAACAGAACAGAGATCACCAGCCACTAGTAACAGAGAGACCAGCCAATACTCAACACCAGTCACAGAAAACAGAAAACACCCAATACCTGTTTCTGAGAGACAAGCCATCACCCAACACAAATCACTGACAGACCAGCCAACACTAGCCACAGAGATCAGCCAACACCCAGCACTAGCCACTGACAGAAAAGCCAACACCTAATACTAGTCACTGAGAGACCAGCCAGCACCCAACACTAGCCACTGAGAGACCAGCCAACACCCAACACTAGTCACTGAGAGACCAGCCAACACCAAATTTTGGTAACTGAGAGACGATGCAACACCCAACACTAGTCAATGAGAGACCAGCAAACACCCAACACTAGTCACCAAGAGACCAGGCAATGCTCAACACTAGTCACTGACAGACCAGCCAACACTCAACACGAGTCACTGAGAGACCAAACAACACCCAACACCAATCACAGAGACCAGCCAACACCCAAAACTAGTCACTGAGAGAAACAACCAATGCTCAACACTAGTCACTGAGAGACCAGCCAACGCCCTACACTAGTCACTGAGAGACCAGCCAGCACCCAACACTAGCCACTGAGAGACCAGCCAACACCCAACACTAGTCACTGAGAGACCAGCCAACACCAGCCACTAACAGAACAGAGAACACCAACCACTAGTAACAGAGAGACCAGCCAATACTCAACACCAGTCACTGTGACCAGAAAACACCCAATACCTGTTTCTGAGAGACAAGCCATCACCCAACACAAATCACTGAGAGACCAGCCAACACCCAACACTAAGCACTGACAGACCAGCCAACACTAGCCACAGAGATCAGCCAACACCCAGCACGAGCCACTGAGAGAAAAGCCAACACCTGATACTAGTCACTGAGAGACCAGCCAGCACCCAACATTAGTCACTGAGAGAACAGCCAAACTCAACCCAATTCACTGAGAGATCAGCCAATACTCAGCACTAGCCACTGAGAGACAAGCCAACACCCAACACTAGTCACTGAGAGACCAGTCAACACCCAACACTAGCCACTACGAGAATAGAGAACACCCAACACTTGTCACTGAGAGACCAACCAAACACCCACACTAGCCACTGAGAGACCAGCCAACACTAGCCACTGAGAGACCAGCCAACACCCAACACCAGTCACTGAGAAAATGGAAAACACCCAACACTAGCCACTGAGTGACCAGCCAACGCCCAAAAGCTGTGACTGTGACCCAGACAACACCGAACACTAGTTTGAGAGACAAGCCGAAACCCAACACTAGCCACTGGGAGACCAGCCAACACCCAACTCTAGCGGCTGAGACCAGCCAACATCAAACATTTGTCACTGAGAGACCAACGAAACACCCACACTAGCCACTGAGAGACCAGCCAAAACCCAACACGAGTCACTGAGAGACCAGCCAACACCCAAGAGACAAGCCGAAACCCAACACTAGCCACTGGGAGACCAGCCAACACCCAACTCTAGTGGCTGAGACCAGCCAACATCAAACACTTGTCACTGAGAGACCAACCAAACACCCACACTAGCCACTGAGAGACCAGCCAAAACCCAACACTAGTCACTGAGAGACCAGCCAACACCCAACACTAGTCACTGGGAGACCAGC
>NW_025209388.1:8396-8599 GCF_004010195.1 Chiloscyllium plagiosum | reverse complement strand
GACCGTGACCCAGACAACACCGAACACTAGTTTTGATAGACTAGCCGAAACCCAACACTAGCCACTGGGAGACCAGCCAACACCCAACTCTAGCGGCTGAGACCAGCCAACATCAAACACTTGTCACTGAGAGACCAACCAAACACCCACACTAGCCACTGAGAGACCAGCCAACACTAGCCACTGAGAGACCAGCCAACACC
>NW_025209388.1:0-2033 GCF_004010195.1 Chiloscyllium plagiosum | reverse complement strand
GTCACTGAGAGACCAGCCAACACCCAACACTATTCACTGAGAGAACAGTCAATGCTCAACATTAGTCACTGAGAGACCAGCCAACACACCGCACTAATCACTGTGACCAACCAACACCCAACAACAGTCAATGAGAGACCAGACAACACCCAACACTAGCCACTGAGTGACCAGCCAAAACCCAACACTAGTCACTGAGAGACCAGTCAACACCCAAAAGTAGTGACTGTGACCAGACAACACCGAACACTAGTTTCTGAGAGACAAGCCGAAACCCAACACAAGCCACTGGGAGACCAGCCAACACCTAACTCTAGCGGTTGGGACCAGCCAACATCAAACACTTGTCACTGAGAGACCAACCAAACGCCCACAAAAGCCACTGAGAGACCAGCCAATACTAGCCACTGAGAGACCAGCCAACACCCATTAATCGGCACTGAGTGACCAGCCAATACCTAACACTAGTCACTGAGAGACCAGCCAATACCAAAGTTTGGATACTGAGACCAGCCAAAAACCAACACTAGTCACTGAGACACCATCCAACACTCAGCACAAGTCACCGAGAGACCAGACAACAACAAATAAATTTGTCACTGAGAGACCAGCCAACACCCAGCACAGGTCAATGAGAGACCAGCAAACACCCAACACTAGTCACCAAGAGACCAGGCAAGGCCCAACACTAGTCACTGCGAGAAGATGCAACACCCAACACTAGTCACTGAGAGACCAGCCAAAACGCAACACTATTTACTGAGAGACCAACCAACGCCCAACACCAGTCACTGAGAGACCTACCAACGCCCAACACCAGTCACTGAGAGACCAGCCAACACCCAACACTATTCACTGAGAGAACAGTCAATGCTCAACATTAGTCACTGAGAAACCAACCAAAACCCAACACCGTCACAGAGACCAGCCAACACCCAACACTAGTCACTGATAGAAACAACCAATGCTCAACACTAGTCACTGAGAGACCAGCCAACACCCAACACTAGCCACTGAGAGTCAAGCCAGCACCCAACACTAGTTACAGAGAGACCAGCCAACACCTGTCACTAACAGAACAGAGAACACCAACACTAGTAACAGAGAGACCAGCCAATACCCAACACTAGTCACTGGGAGACGAGCCAAAGCACAACAGTAGTTACTGTGACCAGAAAACACCCAACATATGTTTCTGAGAGACATGCCATCACCCAACACCAGTCACTGAGAGACCAGCCAACGCCCAACACTAGCCACTGAGAGGCCAGCCAACACTAGTCACTGAGAGACAAGCCAGCACCCAACACTAGCCACTGAGAGACCAGCCAACACCCAGCATGAGCCACTGAGAGAAAAGCCAACGCCTAATACTAGTCACTGAGATACCGGCCATCACACAACACTAGTGACTGAGAGACCAGCCAAAACCCAACCCAATTCACCGAGAGATCAGCCAACACACAGCACTAGCCACTGAAAGACAAGCCAACACCCAACACTAGCCACTGAGATACCAGCTAACACTCAACACCAGTCACTGAGAGACCAGATAACAGTCAACAAGCTTGTCAATGAGAGACCAGCCAACACCCAGCACAGGTCAATGAGAGATCAGCAAACATCCAACACTTGCCACCAAGAGACCCGGCAAGGCCCAACACTAGTCACTGAGAGACGATGCAACACCCAATTCTAGTCATTAAGAGAACAGCCAACACCCAACACTAGTCACTGAGAGACCAACCAACGCCAAACACCAGTCACTGAGAGACCAGTCAACACCCAAAACTAGTCACTGAGAGAACAGCCAATGCTCAACACTAGTCACTGAGAGACTAGCCAACGCCCAACACTAGTCACTGAGAGACCGGGCAACACCCAGCACAGGTCAATGTGAGACCAGACAACGCCCAACACTAGTCACTGAGAGATCAGACAAGGCCCAACACTATTCACTGAGAGACCAGCCAACATCCAACACTAGTCACTGAGAGACCAGCAAACGCCCAACACTCGCCCCTGAGAAACCA
>NW_025209387.1:2012-16509 GCF_004010195.1 Chiloscyllium plagiosum | reverse complement strand
CAGGCAATTTAGCATGGCCAATTCATCTAACCTGCACAACTTTGACCTGTGGCAGGAAACGGGTGCACCCAGAGGAAATTCATGCAGACGGAAAGAATGTACACAGTGACATCAACAAGTTTCATCCCACCATCAAACTCACCACGGACTACTCTTGACTATCTGTCTCATTCTTGGACACATGCGTCTCCATCAAGGATGGACACCTCAGCACCACACTCTACCGCAAACCCACAGACAACCTCACAATGCTATACTTCTTTAGCTTCCACTCAAAATATATTAAAACAGCCATTCCCTATGGACAAGCCCTACGCATACACCGGATCTGCTCAGATGAGGAGAAACGTGACAGACACCTGGATGCCCTCACAAGAACGGGATACGATGCTCAACTCATCGACCGCCAGTTCCGACGTGCCGCAGCATGGAACAGGAATGACCTCCTCAGGAGACAGACACGTGCTGCAACTGACAGGGTACCCTTCGTTGTTCAGTACTTCCCAGGAGCTGAAAAATTACGCCATGTTCTTCGTGACCTGCAACACATTATCAATGACGATCAGCACCTCACCAAGACCTTTCCCACACCTCCACTACTTGCCTTTGAACAACCGCCAAACCTCAAACAGATCATTGCTCGTAGCAAACTGTCCGGTGCTCAGTACAACTCCATACGACCCTGTCACGGTGGACGCTGCAAGACGTGTCAGATTGTGGACATAGATACCATTATTACGCATGGGAACACCTCCCACCTTGTACATGGCAGCTACTCATGTGACTCAGCCAACGTTGTCTATCTTATACGTTGCAGGCAAGGATGCCCGGAGGCATGGTACATTGGGGAAACTGAGCAAAGACTATGACAATGGATGAATGGACACAGCACAACAATCAACAGACAGGAGGGTTCGCTTCCAGTTGGGGAACACTTCAGTGGTCCAGGACATTCAGCCTCGGACCTTCGGGTGACCATCCACCAAGGTGGACTTCGGGACAGGCAGCAGAGAAATGTGGCCGAGCAGAGGCTGATAGCTAAAATTGGTACCCATAGGGAGGTCCTCAACCGGAACCTTGGGTTCATGTCACATTACAGGTGATCACCATTGCACTATACACACAGATATTCCTACACACACACACACACTCTCACATACACACGGACACAGGTACACACAGACACCCACACACAACCTTATAGACACACACACTCCCACACTCACACATGCACCCCCTCACAGACTTAAGAAACTCTGCACTCAGTACACACACACACTTGCTCAGACTCACAACCCCCACCCCAGACAGACACACACACAGACAAAGACCCCCATGCACACATATATTTTGTGGGGTGAATTTGTACTTGCAGAGTTACATTGTACTTTGCTCAAAAATTGCATGCATTCATGTAGAACTCTGAGCTCAAAAAGTGTAAAACTCAAATTTATGTAAAACTCTGTTACCTCGCTTTTTAGATTAGAATCAATCTAAACATCATGGCATAGACAGAGAACACAGAGGGCTAACACCTTCAACATATTGTCCAGCTATCACCATTGTTAACAGCTAACCCGAGAATGCAACTTTAAAAAAGATCCCTCCACTATCACCTGATGAAGGAGCGTCGCTCCGAAAGCTAGTGTGCTTCCAATTAAACCTGTTGGACTACAACCTGGTGTTGTGTGATTTTTAACTTTGTACACCCCAGTCCAACACCAGCATCTCCAAATCATCAATACAACAAATACAGGAAATCTAAAACTAAAACAAAAATTGTTGGAGATACCGAATGCTTTGAGGAACAGTCACAGGACCTGAAAGATTAACTCTGCTTTCACTCCACAGATGCTGCCAGACTTGTTAGTGTCTTCAGCAATTTCTGTTTTTCAACAAGTTTCAAACGTGAGCAAAGCTGCTCAAACGCCATGTCCAACATGGAGGGCCATATACCGGGAAGTGAATGATAATGCAAGGTATACACATTCATTTGTTCTGAAACTACATAAGGCTGGCATCACAGAGACTGCAGAACTCTTAATCATGGTCAGGGAGAGAAACAGAGGGAAACACAGTCGCTTTAAACAGAAGATGGCATTACTGTAGGGGAAAGACTCAGATTAAAACGTTAAATGCTTTTTGAGGAATGTGACAAATAAGAGGCATGGCATCATGAAGAGACCCTAACAGGATAAAAGTAGAAAAAAAAAGCGTTCCCTCATCAGAAACCAAGATAGGTCACTGTGTGCACGGGTGAAGGGTGAACTGGTCCCTGTGTGAATTGAGGACAGGCAGCAGAATTGTATTACAGATTTTACAGCTCAAACTGGGCATTCATGTGATGCTGCAAATCATAGCAGCAGTAGTAGCAGCAGCAACAACAGAATTATATTCAATCACAATCTGTTACTTTTTCCCGGGATAATCTCTCAGTCTATCATTACCAAAAGAGATGATGTAGTAAGTGGGCAAGAAATATAAAAACAAGCAGTACTAGCGTTTCCGAGCATATAAAAAAATCAAGATGAGTGTGTGACCTTAGGTAAAAATGAAATCAAGAAAGTACATTGAGGATAATTGGAGGGTGTGACGGAATAATTGGCTACAGGGAACAGACGGATAACTTACACCCATGTTTTAAATCATTTCTCACAGGGAAGGCGCAGTAAGTATTTCACCGAGTCCTTCTGTTTGAAGAGAAACAATCATTGCTGAGCATTATGGTTATCTGCTTGAATGTCGGCCCCTGTATATCCACTGACCATCCTCTGGGTCTATTTCCACATCCTGCTTTCAGACCAGATATCAGACAGAAATTCTCAATTTAGATATCTGGTTCTTTTGAAATATTCAGGGGAACTTCTGCATGTGGCTGAACACGGGATCAGCGGAGGCCGACTCCATTCTCCCAGTGTCTACATCTCTGTTGTTTTTGTTTGATGACGCCACATTCTAGTGAGCTGCCTGTGACGTGACCTCCTTTTTCTTCAAACTAGAAGTCCCCTAACTCCGGTGGACAGGGCCTTCAGTTGTGACTGTCCAATTTCCCACTGTGTCGTCCTCACTCCGTCCCCTCCTTCCCAGATCAATGATAAATCTTCCTATGTCGTCAGTTCCTACTGCACTGGAATCCACATTCACAAATCATCCTCTGCCACTTCCAACACCTCCAGCAGGACAGCACCATCTTCCCCACTGTTGGCAATTCACACGGACCATTTCTTCTGTGATGTGAGAAACAAAAGCTCACTCACTTTAATAATTTCAGTCTGAGACCAAAAATCTGAAACAGCGTCGTTTATTTGTACACTTTGCAAGTGGGTGCCATGTCTAAAGCCAGGTAAGGCAATGACAAATGCACACCAAATCCAACAAACTCTCGAAATTTATACAGTTTGAATCCCCATATTTTTTCCTTATTCCATTGTTTGCCCCCATCCTCCGCTGACGTCACTCATTTCCTTAAGACTGATCCCACAACTTCTGTTTATCCGGCCTGAGTATATCAGTGTGTTACAGTGAGGGGTGTGGAGTATATCAGTGTGTTACAGTGAGGGGTGTGGAGTATATCAGTGTGTTACAGTGAGGGGTGTGGAGTATATCAGTGTGTTACAGTGAGGGGTGTGGAGTATATCAGTGTGTTACAGTGAGGGGTGTGGAGTATATCAGTGTGTTACAGTGAGGGGTGTGGAGTATATCAGTGTGTTACAGTGAGGGGTGTGGAGTATATCAGTGTGTTACAGTGAGGGGTGTGGAGTATATCAGTGTGTTACAGTGAGGGGTGTGGAGTATATCAGTGTGTTACAGTGAGGGGTGTGGAGTATATCAGTGTGTTACAGTGAGGGGTGTGGAGTATATCAGTGTGTTACAGTGAGGGGTGTGGAGTATATCAGTGTGTTACAGTGAGGGGTGTGGAGTATATCAGTGTGTTACAGTGAGGGGTGTGGAGTATATCAGTGTGTTACAGTGAGGGGTGTGGAGTATATCAGTGTGTTACAGTGAGGGGTGTGGAGTATATCAGTGTGTTACAGTGAGGGGTGTGGAGTATATCAGTGTGTTACAGTGAGGGGTGTGGAGTATATCAGTGTGTTACAGTGAGGGGTGTGGAGTATATCAGTGTGTTACAGTGAGGGGTGTGGAGTATATCAGTGTGTTACAGTGAGGGGTGTGGAGTATATCAGTGTGTTACAGTGAGGGGTGTGGAGTATATCAGTGTGTTACAGTGAGGGGTGTGGAGTATATCAGTGTGTTACAGTGAGGGGTGTGGAGTATATCAGTGTGTTACAGTGAGGGGTGTGGAGTATATCAGTGTGTTACAGTGAGGGGTGTGGAGTATATCAGTGTGTTACAGTGAGGGGTGTGGAGTATATCAGTGTGTTACAGTGAGGGGTGTGGAGTATATCAGTGTGTTACAGTGAGGGGTGTGGAGTATATCAGTGTGTTACAGTGAGGGGTGTGGAGTATATCAGTGTGTTACAGTGAGGGGTGTGGAGTATATCAGTGTGTTACAGTGAGGGGTGTGGAGTATATCAGTGTGTTACAGTGAGGGGTGTGGAGTATATCAGTGTGTTACAGTGAGGGGTGTGGAGTATATCAGTGTGTTACAGTGAGGGGTGTGGAGTATATCAGTGTGTTACAGTGAGGGGTGTGGAGTATATCAGTGTGTTACAGTGAGGGGTGTGGAGTATATCAGTGTGTTACAGTGAGGGGTGTGGAGTATATCAGTGTGTTACAGTGAGGGGTGTGGAGTATATCAGTGTGTTACAGTGAGGGGTGTGGAGTATATCAGTGTGTTACAGTGAGGGGTGTGGAGTATATCAGTGTGTTACAGTGAGGGGTGTGGAGTATATCAGTGTGTTACAGTGAGGGGTGTGGAGTATATCAGTGTGTTACAGTGAGGGGTGTGGAGTATATCAGTGTGTTACAGTGAGGGGTGTGGAGTATATCAGTGTGTTACAGTGAGGGGTGTGGAGTATATCAGTGTGTTACAGTGAGGGGTGTGGAGTATATCAGTGTGTTACAGTGAGGGGTGTGGAGTATATCAGTGTGTTACAGTGAGGGGTGTGGAGTATATCAGTGTGTTACAGTGAGGGGTGTGGAGTATATCAGTGTGTTACAGTGAGGGGTGTGGAGTATATCAGTGTGTTACAGTGAGGGGTGTGGAGTATATCAGTGTGTTACAGTGAGGGGTGTGGAGTATATCAGTGTGTTACAGTGAGGGGTGTGGAGTATATCAGTGTGTTACAGTGAGGGGTGTGGAGTATATCAGTGTGTTACAGTGAGGGGTGTGGAGTATATCAGTGTGTTACAGTGAGGGGTGTGGAGTATATCAGTGTGTTACAGTGAGGGGTGTGGAGTATATCAGTGTGTTACAGTGAGGGGTGTGGAGTATATCAGTGTGTTACAGTGAGGGGTGTGGAGTATATCAGTGTGTTACAGTGAGGGGTGTGGAGTATATCAGTGTGTTACAGTGAGGGGTGTGGAGTATATCAGTGTGTTACAGTGAGGGGTGTGGAGTATATCAGTGTGTTACAGTGAGGGGTGTGGAGTATATCAGTGTGTTACAGTGAGGGGTGTGGAGTATATCAGTGTGTTACAGTGAGGGGTGTGGAGTATATCAGTGTGTTACAGTGAGGGGTGTGGAGTATATCAGTGTGTTACAGTGAGGGGTGTGGAGTATATCAGTGTGTTACAGTGAGGGGTGTGGAGTATATCAGTGTGTTACAGTGAGGGGTGTGGAGTATATCAGTGTGTTACAGTGAGGGGTGTGGAGTATATCAGTGTGTTACAGTGAGGGGTGTGGAGTATATCAGTGTGTTACAGTGAGGGGTGTGGAGTATATCAGTGTGTTACAGTGAGGGGTGTGGAGTATATCAGTGTGTTACAGTGAGGGGTGTGGAGTATATCAGTGTGTTACAGTGAGGGGTGTGGAGTATATCAGTGTGTTACAGTGAGGGGTGTGGAGTATATCAGTGTGTTACAGTGAGGGGTGTGGAGTATATCAGTGTGTTACAGTGAGGGGTGTGGAGTATATCAGTGTGTTACAGTGAGGGGTGTGGAGTATATCAGTGTGTTACAGTGAGGGGTGTGGAGTATATCAGTGTGTTACAGTGAGGGGTGTGGAGTATATCAGTGTGTTACAGTGAGGGGTGTGGAGTATATCAGTGTGTTACAGTGAGGGGTGTGGAGTATATCAGTGTGTTACAGTGAGGGGTGTGGAGTATATCAGTGTGTTACAGTGAGGGGTGTGGAGTATATCAGTGTGTTACAGTGAGGGGTGTGGAGTATATCAGTGTGTTACAGTGAGGGGTGTGGAGTATATCAGTGTGTTACAGTGAGGGGTGTGGAGTATATCAGTGTGTTACAGTGAGGGGTGTGGAGTATATCAGTGTGTTACAGTGAGGGGTGTGGAGTATATCAGTGTGTTACAGTGAGGGGTGTGGAGTATATCAGTGTGTTACAGTGAGGGGTGTGGAGTATATCAGTGTGTTACAGTGAGGGGTGTGGAGTATATCAGTGTGTTACAGTGAGGGGTGTGGAGTATATCAGTGTGTTACAGTGAGGGGTGTGGAGTATATCAGTGTGTTACAGTGAGGGGTGTGGAGTATATCAGTGTGTTACAGTGAGGGGTGTGGAGTATATCAGTGTGTTACAGTGAGGGGTGTGGAGTATATCAGTGTGTTACAGTGAGGGGTGTGGAGTATATCAGTGTGTTACAGTGAGGGGTGTGGAGTATATCAGTGTGTTACAGTGAGGGGTGTGGAGTATATCAGTGTGTTACAGTGAGGGGTGTGGAGTATATCAGTGTGTTACAGTGAGGGGTGTGGAGTATATCAGTGTGTTACAGTGAGGGGTGTGGAGTATATCAGTGTGTTACAGTGAGGGGTGTGGAGTATATCAGTGTGTTACAGTGAGGGGTGTGGAGTATATCAGTGTGTTACAGTGAGGGGTGTGGAGTATATCAGTGTGTTACAGTGAGGGGTGTGGAGTATATCAGTGTGTTACAGTGAGGGGTGTGGAGTATATCAGTGTGTTACAGTGAGGGGTGTGGAGTATATCAGTGTGTTACAGTGAGGGGTGTGGAGTATATCAGTGTGTTACAGTGAGGGGTGTGGAGTATATCAGTGTGTTACAGTGAGGGGTGTGGAGTATATCAGTGTGTTACAGTGAGGGGTGTGGAGTATATCAGTGTGTTACAGTGAGGGGTGTGGAGTATATCAGTGTGTTACAGTGAGGGGTGTGGAGTATATCAGTGTGTTACAGTGAGGGGTGTGGAGTATATCAGTGTGTTACAGTGAGGGGTGTGGAGTATATCAGTGTGTTACAGTGAGGGGTGTGGAGTATATCAGTGTGTTACAGTGAGGGGTGTGGAGTATATCAGTGTGTTACAGTGAGGGGTGTGGAGTATATCAGTGTGTTACAGTGAGGGGTGTGGAGTATATCAGTGTGTTACAGTGAGGGGTGTGGAGTATATCAGTGTGTTACAGTGAGGGGTGTGGAGTATATCAGTGTGTTACAGTGAGGGGTGTGGAGTATATCAGTGTGTTACAGTGAGGGGTGTGGAGTATATCAGTGTGTTACAGTGAGGGGTGTGGAGTATATCAGTGTGTTACAGTGAGGGGTGTGGAGTATATCAGTGTGTTACAGTGAGGGGTGTGGAGTATATCAGTGTGTTACAGTGAGGGGTGTGGAGTATATCAGTGTGTTACAGTGAGGGGTGTGGAGTATATCAGTGTGTTACAGTGAGGGGTGTGGAGTATATCAGTGTGTTACAGTGAGGGGTGTGGAGTATATCAGTGTGTTACAGTGAGGGGTGTGGAGTATATCAGTGTGTTACAGTGAGGGGTGTGGAGTATATCAGTGTGTTACAGTGAGGGGTGTGGAGTATATCAGTGTGTTACAGTGAGGGGTGTGGAGTATATCAGTGTGTTACAGTGAGGGGTGTGGAGTATATCAGTGTGTTACAGTGAGGGGTGTGGAGTATATCAGTGTGTTACAGTGAGGGGTGTGGAGTATATCAGTGTGTTACAGTGAGGGGTGTGGAGTATATCAGTGTGTTACAGTGAGGGGTGTGGAGTATATCAGTGTGTTACAGTGAGGGGTGTGGAGTATATCAGTGTGTTACAGTGAGGGGTGTGGAGTATATCAGTGTGTTACAGTGAGGGGTGTGGAGTATATCAGTGTGTTACAGTGAGGGGTGTGGAGTATATCAGTGTGTTACAGTGAGGGGTGTGGAGTATATCAGTGTGTTACAGTGAGGGGTGTGGAGTATATCAGTGTGTTACAGTGAGGGGTGTGGAGTATATCAGTGTGTTACAGTGAGGGGTGTGGAGTATATCAGTGTGTTACAGTGAGGGGTGTGGAGTATATCAGTGTGTTACAGTGAGGGGTGTGGAGTATATCAGTGTGTTACAGTGAGGGGTGTGGAGTATATCAGTGTGTTACAGTGAGGGGTGTGGAGTATATCAGTGTGTTACAGTGAGGGGTGTGGAGTATATCAGTGTGTTACAGTGAGGGGTGTGGAGTATATCAGTGTGTTACAGTGAGGGGTGTGGAGTATATCAGTGTGTTACAGTGAGGGGTGTGGAGTATATCAGTGTGTTACAGTGAGGGGTGTGGAGTATATCAGTGTGTTACAGTGAGGGGTGTGGAGTATATCAGTGTGTTACAGTGAGGGGTGTGGAGTATATCAGTGTGTTACAGTGAGGGGTGTGGAGTATATCAGTGTGTTACAGTGAGGGGTGTGGAGTATATCAGTGTGTTACAGTGAGGGGTGTGGAGTATATCAGTGTGTTACAGTGAGGGGTGTGGAGTATATCAGTGTGTTACAGTGAGGGGTGTGGAGTATATCAGTGTGTTACAGTGAGGGGTGTGGAGTATATCAGTGTGTTACAGTGAGGGGTGTGGAGTATATCAGTGTGTTACAGTGAGGGGTGTGGAGTATATCAGTGTGTTACAGTGAGGGGTGTGGAGTATATCAGTGTGTTACAGTGAGGGGTGTGGAGTATATCAGTGTGTTACAGTGAGGGGTGTGGAGTATATCAGTGTGTTACAGTGAGGGGTGTGGAGTATATCAGTGTGTTACAGTGAGGGGTGTGGAGTATATCAGTGTGTTACAGTGAGGGGTGTGGAGTATATCAGTGTGTTACAGTGAGGGGTGTGGAGTATATCAGTGTGTTACAGTGAGGGGTGTGGAGTATATCAGTGTGTTACAGTGAGGGGTGTGGAGTATATCAGTGTGTTACAGTGAGGGGTGTGGAGTATATCAGTGTGTTACAGTGAGGGGTGTGGAGTATATCAGTGTGTTACAGTGAGGGGTGTGGAGTATATCAGTGTGTTACAGTGAGGGGTGTGGAGTATATCAGTGTGTTACAGTGAGGGGTGTGGAGTATATCAGTGTGTTACAGTGAGGGGTGTGGAGTATATCAGTGTGTTACAGTGAGGGGTGTGGAGTATATCAGTGTGTTACAGTGAGGGGTGTGGAGTATATCAGTGTGTTACAGTGAGGGGTGTGGAGTATATCAGTGTGTTACAGTGAGGGGTGTGGAGTATATCAGTGTGTTACAGTGAGGGGTGTGGAGTATATCAGTGTGTTACAGTGAGGGGTGTGGAGTATATCAGTGTGTTACAGTGAGGGGTGTGGAGTATATCAGTGTGTTACAGTGAGGGGTGTGGAGTATATCAGTGTGTTACAGTGAGGGGTGTGGAGTATATCAGTGTGTTACAGTGAGGGGTGTGGAGTATATCAGTGTGTTACAGTGAGGGGTGTGGAGTATATCAGTGTGTTACAGTGAGGGGTGTGGAGTATATCAGTGTGTTACAGTGAGGGGTGTGGAGTATATCAGTGTGTTACAGTGAGGGGTGTGGAGTATATCAGTGTGTTACAGTGAGGGGTGTGGAGTATATCAGTGTGTTACAGTGAGGGGTGTGGAGTATATCAGTGTGTTACAGTGAGGGGTGTGGAGTATATCAGTGTGTTACAGTGAGGGGTGTGGAGTATATCAGTGTGTTACAGTGAGGGGTGTGGAGTATATCAGTGTGTTACAGTGAGGGGTGTGGAGTATATCAGTGTGTTACAGTGAGGGGTGTGGAGTATATCAGTGTGTTACAGTGAGGGGTGTGGAGTATATCAGTGTGTTACAGTGAGGGGTGTGGGGTATATCAGTGTGTTACAGTGAGGGGTGTGGGGTATATCAGGGTGTTACAGTGAGGGGTGTGGTTTGACCATTCTTCCTTCTCTGTCGGTGGGGACTCTCAGTAAGGCGGAGGTGTGGAAACTCTGGGTCCAACTTCGACGCAATGAGCCCAATCTCCTCGGCCACCTGGAAGATTTCCTGTCCAAGGTCACAGTTCAGATCCAGGATGCTCAGAGTGAGAAGGAGGATTTGGAACGCACCCTCAAAAAGTGAGTCATTCAGTGTCCAATCACTTTATTGCCTCCTGCATCGACTGTGGAACAGATTAGTTGTAGAATAATTGTATAAATTGAGGTTGTTCAACCTGAGTCCTGCACAATGTATAGAAGTTGCTGAGTCCACGTCTGTCTCTACAAAGTTCAGTTGCAAAGTCTGAGAGGGCTGGAGAGGAGTACCAATTTGCAGTTCACAAAACTGTCTTCAAATCCACGTGACTGGGAGCTCAGAATTTCTCAGCAGCGAAAAGTTGGAATTAGTATTCAACAGAGATGTTCTGAGGCAGATGGATGCTTTGGTTGTAATTGTCCCGTAATTGCAAGAGTTGAAAGGGTGGGAAACATAACAGTCCTATTTATAAAAAACAAGAAGGAAGAGCCTGGGTATCTCATGGCCCGATAGTTTCACATCATTCGGCAAACTGTTGGAATTCAACCTGTGGTAAAAGGGTTCCTCAAACATCACATCATTCAGCAGAATCTACAATCATGGAGGCAAGGAAAACCACACTTTACAAATTTGTTAGAGCTCTCTATTGAAGATGTGATGTGAAGGCTGGATAATGGAAAGCCAATAGATGTGGTATAGTGTGTTTACAAAGCGTAGTTGATAGAGTGGCAATTAGTCAGTTATTATACAGAATCATCTCATCCGTTGTATGTAGGGACTGAGTGAATAATACCCAAATTTGTTGTCTCAGTACTCTGTGAATGGCCGGACACTGAGACGCTCAGAGGAACAGAGATAACTTGGGGTGCTTTTCCACAATTCCCAAAGGTGGCAATACAGATGAAAAGAGTACTGAAGAAGGCAGCTGGGATACTTGCCTTTATCAGTTGAAGCATAGATTATAAGAGCAGGGAGATTATGTTGGAGCTGTACAGAATTTTGGTCACACCACAGTTGGAGGACTGTGTGCAGTTCTGGTCACTGTGTTACAGGAAGGATGTGATTACACTGGGAGGAGGTGCAGAGGGGATTCATCAGGGTGCTCCCTGGGATGGAGCATTTCAGGGATGATGAGAGGCTGGATAAGCTCAGGTTGTTTCCTCTGGAGCAGAAAAGGATGAGGGGGGAACCTGATAGAGGTGTGTAAGATGATCAGGGGCATAGACAGCACTGTTGGAATATTGCGTGCAATTCTGGTCTCCTTCCTATTGGAAAGATGTTGTGAAACTTGAAAGGGTTCAGAAAAGATTTACAAGGCTGTTGCCAGGGTCGGAGGATTTGAGCTACAGGGAGAGGCTGAACAGGCTGGGGCTGTTTTCCCTGGAGCGTCGGAGGCTGAGGGGTGACCTTATAGAGGGGCATGGATACGACAAAATCTTTTCCCCAGGGTGAAGGAGTCCAGAACTAGAGGGCATAGGTTTAAAGTGAGAGGGGAAAGATATAAAAGAGACCGAAGGGGCAACTTTCTCATGCAGAGGGTGGTATGTGTATGGAATGAGCTGCCAGAGGATGTGGGGGAGGCTGGTACAATTGCAAAATTTAAAAGGCATCCGGATGGGTATATGAATAGGAAGGGTTTGGAGGGATAGGGGCCGGGTGCTGGCAGGTGGGACTAGATTTATTGAGGATATCTGGTCAGCATGGATGGGTTGGACCGAAGGGTCTGTTTCCATGCTGGTTAGCTCTATGACTGAATGATGGGGAGTGGATAGGAAACTGTTGTTCCCCTGAGCTGAAGGGTTGGCAATAAGGGGCATAATTTTAAAGTGAAAGGCAGGAGGTTTAGAAGGGATGTGAGGAAAAATGTTTTCACCCAGAAGGTGGTCAAGGTCTGAACTGGAGACCTCGGACTCGAGCCGAGGTGAAAAGCTTTGTAAAGAACTTGGATGGACACTTGAAATGTCATAACATGCAAGGCTTTGGGTCGAGTGTGGAGCAGTACAACTGGTGTAGGTAGTAATAAGCTGGGTTGTAGGGAGTTGATGGGCCAAAGGGCCTGTACTATACTGTATGATGTAAAGATGTTGCTAAGATTGATACCAGGTCAGTTGGTGGGCCAGATCATGGCAGTGACTTGGGTAGGAGTGGGAAACAGCTCCAATATAATTCCCAGCCCTAATCAGACAATGTCACATCAGTTGGTTCCATTGGTCCTTGAAGGAAGCTCCATGGAAAGGCATTTGGAATTGTCTGCTTTGCCCAATGGAAGGGTGACATCCTTTACATCGATGGGGACAACGTTAACCATCACAAAGATGGATTCAGACTGGGTGGGTGGAATTTTACTGCACCCCCTCCTGCTCTGGCATTGAGCTGGGAAAGGAGGAGGGTAAAACCGAGTGCCATGCCAACAGCCATCCACAGACTACTACATTGTACCTTACCATCAGGGTGGGGGGCTCCAACTGAGGTCCTGAATTGACCAATCAGTGGTCACTTCAGGGCCTCTGCCCACTGGTGCTGCTATGTTGGCAGTGGTGGGTGGTCTACGCTGCACATGGTGACGATGGCATGTAAGACCTGGCTGCCTTTTTACAGACATGGGGGCCTGATGAAGGGTCTCACAGTGCCCCTCATTCCTGTGTATTCCAGCTGCCCCCCTGAGCCAGCCCCCAAGCCTCACATTGGGGCTCACTGACATTCACATCCCAGACTTACCTCAATTAGTTAATTATATAGGCACTTCGACTTAAGAGCAGGAGTGGCTAAAACAGCCCTTTGAGCCCACTCTGCCATTTAACATGGTCATGGCTAGTCTTATCCTGCTCTCAACTCTACACTCCCCCCTGATCTGCATAGCCCTGCATCCCGCTTTTCATCATAGAATCATAGAATCCCTACAGTGTGGAAACGGGCCATTCTGCCCATCGAGTCCACATTGACCCTCCGAAGACAATCCCACAAAGAACCAACCTCCTATCCTATCTCTGTAATCCTGCATTCCCCATGGCTAAGCCACCTAGCCTACCGAAGACTGGGGTAATTTAGCATGGCCAATCCACCCTGACCTGCACACCTTTGGATTGTGGGAGGAAACTGGAGCACCCGGAGGAAACCCACGCAGACACGGGGAGAACGTGTAAACTCCACACAGTCAGTCGCCTGAGGCGGGAATCGGACCCGGGTCCCTGGCGCTGTGAAGCAGCAGTGCTAACCACTGTGCCACCGTGCCGCCCAACTGAAACATCTCTGTTTCTTTTTTCACGCTGTTGATCAGTTCTGCCTCCGCTGCACTGTGTGGCAGTGAGTCTCACCGATCCACAACCCGCTGAGGGAACTAGCTTCAGCTCACCTCAGGTTTGGTCTTACCTCCTCCTACTCCGTACCTCTGACCTCTTGTTCGGGGTTGTCCCACAAGGTGGATCATCTGTCCACCTTATCAATCCCCTTCAGCATTTTATACGCCCCAATCAGACTCCCCCCTCAGTCTTCTGAACTCCGGTGAGTACAGCCCAAGGTACGGCAGCCCTTTCATCCCTCGAGTCAACCTGGTGACCCTCCCCTGAACTGCCTCCAGTGCCACTACATCCTTCCTCAAGTAAGGAAACCAAATTCGGACACAGTGTTCCAGGTGTGGTCTCACTATTACCTTATATAATTGTAACAACACTACTTTTATAATCCAGTCATTTTACAATAAATGCCAGGATTTTGGGAGCCTTTCTTATTGTATTAACAACTTGAAGGCTCTTAAATGATTGCTGGATGATGAGTGAAAGTGGGCTCAGTCCCAGCTACATTGACATTATTGGAAGATTGATGAGATAATGGGTTCAGGAAGCTATCTGGTCAACCATCCCTGTAACCACCGGGGGCCTGGACCTGGGGTGTCCTACTCAGAACTGACCATCTCTGCTTCTGCCACAGGAGAATGGTGGAACACAACACTGAGGTTCAGAAACTCTATGAGGAAATGGAGCTCCAGATCAACAACGAGAAGGATCGGATTGAGACTGAAGTGAGTAATTCAGTTGTCAGGCTGAGCTCTGAATGAGACGCTCCTTACTGGGTTTATGTAGCACAGCATTGGCAGAGATACTGTGTGTGTATGTATGTGTGTGTGTGTATATGTGTGTGTGTGTATGTGTGTGTGTGTGTATGTGTGTGTATGTGTGTGTATGTGTGTGTGTGTG
>NW_025209387.1:0-1126 GCF_004010195.1 Chiloscyllium plagiosum | reverse complement strand
TGTGTGTGTGTGTATGTGTGTATGTGTGTGTGTGTGTATGTGTGTGTGTGTGTGTGTATGTGTGTATGTGTGTGTGTGTGTGTGTGATTGATACAGATCAACCTGGTCTATTTCAGCTAACAACACTTTCATTTACTTTCATGGGATATGAGCGTCACTGTCATTTGTTGCCCACTCCTAATTTCCCAGAAAGCAGGTAAGAGTCAACCACTCATTACTCACATGTATACCAGACTGGGTAAAGACGGCAGATTTCTTCCATAAAAAAAATTGCCTTGTTCTGAAATCTAACCAGTCTTTAAGCTGACACTTTGACCACTGGGCTAACACTGTTCTGAATTGCCCAAAACATGTTTAAACAATTGACACCAAATCTCATGTAAGCAGCTGTGAAGTACTGGAGACTACAATGAATTTACTTTCTAAGATCCAAATATTCTGGTATTGGTGAAGTATAATGGTCAGTGTGTGAAATGGTCACCCTGTAGAAGGAACACCCAGCTTTGCCATTCTGTGTAACTTACTCCAGCCTTGGCTGTACGTTGGTGAAGCAATCAGAAACACTGGGAATAGATTTGATTCCGACTCACACTTAAAGAGCAATTCTGTGGGATAGACCACATCATTTATACAGAACATGGGCAATCATTGAGTCTGCCTTAACATCACTGCCACCATCATACACAGGTAAATGACAGGTTGCAAATGGGTTCCGTTCTGGAGTCCATTTGTAAGTCGATTTGCATTCAAGTCAGAACACAGTGCAGGAAATGTTTGTATGTTGGGTTTTTAAAATGACACCCCTGTACGGGATTGTGTTTGTAAGCATGAGCATCCTTCAGTCAGATGTTGGTAAATCAGGGACCTGTGTATATAAGTTATTTGGGAGGAAATATTTGTAACTTTACTATATTAAATACTTTACGATAATAAATGTATTTTTAATGTAATAATGTGAAATATTGAGGCAAATGGCTACTTCAACTGGTAAGGAGCAGCTTTAGACAGGGTAGATAGAGATAAGCTGGTATAGACAAGTTAGATAGAGGTAAGTTGGTACAGACAGGGTAGATAGAGATAAGTTGGTATAGACAAGTTAGATAGAGATAAGTTGGTATAGACAGGG
>NW_025209386.1:13002-16509 GCF_004010195.1 Chiloscyllium plagiosum | reverse complement strand
CCCTCACAGACTGGTGACTGGACCATAGTCCACCTCTTGAATCCATACTATCACGTTCTTCATGTGTAACAGCGTCGGGGCTGTGAGATCTGATGTGTCCATCATCGCCTTAGAGAATTCTTTGATCATACAGTATCTGACAGCCTTTTCGGATGTTCTCAGAGGCCAAGGTATATTTTGCTGCTCGCCTTTCTCCGTGATTTCGGCTTTCATGTGGTTCAAGTGATTGTTCACGACTGACACTCCGACCCAAACTTTGTATGTCACCAGACATGACCTCACGTTCACTATATTTGTCACTAATGCAGGGCAATTATTTTGTTTTTTTCACCAAAGCTTTCCCCCGATGTAAACTGCTTCTCTCGCTTACGTTCGTATCACATATGGTATTTCTATTCCTGATACCTTTTCACACCCTTAACCCACACTTCCTGCTTCGAAGCCCAGGTCCAGAAAGATCAGATGTATTCTTTTTGTAGAGCCTTTTCCACATGCACAATTCTGTTGGTGCCGTGCCTTTAGTTGCGTGAAGGATGGACATAAACTTAATCAGGAATCCAGACAGTTTGATATTAATTGAAGCTTTGGCTGCTTCCTTAAGCCTGCCTTCAAAGTTTGGACTATTCGTTCAGCTCGACCATTGGATAATGCATCGTATGAAGCTGACGTTACACGCTTAATGCCATTTGACTTTATCTTACTGGCAAATTATGACCCGTTTTCTGTGGCAAACAATTCTGGGAGTCCTGGTATTGAAAAAGATGTTCACAACTTTTCAATCATTTTTTCTTTTATGCCGAATGATCTCTCCACCCGTCCACCCACTGTGAATGGGCGTTCACAAATGATCAAAAACATGACACACATGAAAGGGCCGTCAGAGTTGGCGTCTAACTGAGGTCGGCGTTCATCTGGTTTCCACGAATGAAGAGAAAATCCTGGTAGCAATTTGATTTCTTGCTGGCACGGTTGGAATTGTCCCTTAAACAAGAGCGACATCAGCATCCAAACTTGGCCGGCAGGGAGAATGACTTGCCAACAACTTCATTTTGAAGAGCCCAGGATAACCCCTGGAGCGATTCAGCCATTATGAATCAACGACGTTTGCTCAGGACAATACCTCCTGCTCGCCATAATAAAACGCTGTACATTATGGTGATCTGTTCTCGCCGGGTCAATGAAAGTTTCAATTACAGTTATGATAACCATTGTTGAACCATTATAACCAGGCGTATTAGTTTGTCCATGGCAGGAACTTTTTATGTCCACAGTAGGATATTCTCAGCTTTTACTGGAGGGGTAAGTGAAGACTGTAGATGCTGGAAAGTCAGAACCGAAGCGTCTGCTGCAAACAACACAGCAGGTAGGCAGTATCCGAGGCGCAGGCGAGTCGACGTTTTCTGCAAAAGCCCATCAATCCTTATGTTCGGTAGGTGACAGACCTGCTGTGCCTTTCCAGCTCAAAACGTTTTGTCTATGCATGGAGGAGTGCCCACAAAATTTGAAACTCTTCTTCGGAGGTCCGCTTCTTGTGGTGTCGTCGCGAGAGTGAAGAAGCACAATGCATCATCGCTTGCCTATTAACTACTCGGACTGTGTTCCCACTTGTATTTGTATGCACTCAGAATAGGGGTCCACCACTGAATTTGACTTGAATCTATGCGCAGCACAGTCCAATCCTCTTGAAGAAACATAACAGGGATTTGTGGCTCGTTACTCTTACAAATTTACATCTACAAAGGTGTCAGAGGAATGTTCTCACATTAATGATTACAACCAAACTTTTCTTCTCTCCACAGGCATATCCTCGTTCGGTATTAGCCAAGTTATAGAAAATGTACGCTCATGCTTGGTCCTATCTGTTGCGCCATCAGTGAGCTGAAAATACCTCGATACCATATGGGGAGATAGCGCATGTCAGCACCGCATCTGACTTGAGATCGTAGCGTACCAATAACTCAGACAGCGATAGCAGCTTCTCCACTACCTCTTGGCTAAAACTCTATTTAGAATGCTGACACTTTTAACAGAAGATGTAAATCGGACACAGTTGATGCTAAGTTATGTAAAGCTTTCTTCAATAAGTCAACACCCAAGGAATGACCTAAG
This sequence comes from Chiloscyllium plagiosum, assembly GCF_004010195.1. Lineage (NCBI taxonomy): Eukaryota > Metazoa > Chordata > Chondrichthyes > Orectolobiformes > Hemiscylliidae > Chiloscyllium > Chiloscyllium plagiosum. The sequence continues at coordinate 14,400 of NW_025209386.1, read as the reverse complement.
CTGCAATGCAGGCGGAGAAGCTGAGGCACCTGTTTTGGCCCACACGTTATCTTTGAACTGGTGTACCTGGTCTTTTTGTCTCCATAGCCGACGTCAATCATGTGGGGTGCCAGGAATATACAGTTTTCCCTCCTAATGCGTGTATCTGCCTTGGAGAAACGTTTAAACGTATCAAGTTCTCTGAATGTCCTTTATTTGTCTTCCCAATTATTCGCACATCAACCAGACAAAGTGCAACCTGTGTTGGACCTTGGAAAGTGGTCCATCGTCCGGTGGAAAATGGCATAAGCTCAGTATAACCAAAAATGCAGCCTTGTATACTGCTACATGCCCTTCAGGTAATAATTGGGTACCCTCATCGATTTCTAATTGAAGCTCCTTATAGCTCTTGTCCAGTAGCCCGGTTCTTTCCCCGCCACTCCAGTCAGTTTTGACTTTAAGTCCTCGATGCGAGGGATTGAGTGTTTATACAGCTGCAAGACATGTTTACCGTCTGGTCGAATCGCCACAAAGGCAAGCCAACCGTGAGACTTTGCAATTGGTATGAATGGTGCTGTCTGTTCCACAAATTGTACTGGTTACATGATTCCTCAGCTTTCTTGACTCCTTATTTCTGCCTCTACATTTACATGCAAGGCAAACGGCGTTTGCAGAATCATTGATTTGATTCTCGGTCACGACATAAAGGGGTCTTAACCCCTTTGATAGCCCTTAGACCTTCACGAAAATCTTCCGGATATTTAAAGAGTACTTCACCCAAGCAGAAATTTGTCAATTAAACGCTGATGAGCCGATCAAGTTTAATCTTTCTCAACCAATTGCACCCCATCAAGATTTGGCTCGAGGTATTCATGACAAACAATGGTAAGTGAATCAACAGCTTCTCAAAAGAGACCAGAAACGAAATTGTACAGTTAATCTGCTAGGTTCTCTGATATACATTCTCAGCCTTCTGAGATCTTAAGCAAATGTAATCGTTGCTGTACAAAGCAAGTCTTGCTTAAGACTGGGACCATGACCTCCAATACGGACGTGCCGGTATCATTCTCTGTGAGAATTATGTGACCAATTATCCAGACCTTTATTTTACTTTGTTCTGATCTCGAGCTGCAGATCAGTTTAACTGCACCAAGCCAGTATTAGATGCACTTTTCAAGGCACACACTACCCTTGCTTATCAGTTGTCTTACTCAGTTGAGGATGAGTGGGACACTTCTGATCTCTTGAGTTGACATATCAACAGCAACTCCAATTTTGTCAGAGAACTTTGATAAAATGTAACGTTTTGGTGAAGGTTTAGCTTTATTTTGGTGTTTTAGTATGGGCTCACCTATTATCTCTCGGTCCAGCATATGCGCTGAGTGAGGCAAAGCAATTATTTTTCATCTGCCACAATGA
>NW_025209386.1:0-11228 GCF_004010195.1 Chiloscyllium plagiosum | reverse complement strand
CTTCCCTCCATACCAGGCAACATTCTGGAAAATCTCTTCTGCACACGTTCCACCCTTCCACGTGCTTCTGAAAGGTGGCAACGAGAACCATCCACAACACTCGAATTGCAGCCTCACCAGAGATTTGTACAGCTGCAACATATTCTCATGGCTCCGAAACTCTAACCCTTTACTAATAAAAACTACCAATACCGTAATCGTTCTTAACAAACCTTTACCCTGGATGGAAACCTTGAGGGCTCACTGTACATAGACTCTGATACCTCTCTGCTCATCCACACCACCAAAAATCGTACCATTAGCGGAGTACACTGAATTCTTGTTTCTCCGTACAAAGTGAATCACCTCACAGTTTTCCATATGTAACTCGATTTGCCATTTTTCAGACCAGCTCTGGAGCTTTTCTGTGTGCTATATAACATGCAACGTTCTTCTGCACTGTCCACAACTCCACCAACCATTGTGTTATCCGCAACTTTACTAACCCATTCGTATATGCCTTCATCCAGGTTCTTATAAAAATGACAAACAGCCGTGTCCCTAAAACGTGTCCTTGGTGTCCACCAGTAGTAAGTCAACTACAGGATGACCATTTTCAATCAACCACCTCCTTCTGTCTCTTTAAACCAGCCAAATTTTCATTCAAACAATTGAATCACCCACAATAAGCCTGCCTCGTTCCAGCAATAGTCTACCATGGTGAACCTTATCAAACGTTTTATTAAATTATATATACACCACATCAATTGCTTGACCCTCATCCATCAGTTTGCTCACCTTCTCAAAGAATTCTACCAGATTTGTGGCACGACCGACACTTCAAAGAATCATGTTGACTATCCCTACTCAAATTATTCTTTTCAAAATGATTATAAATCATACCACTTGTAATCCTTTCCAACAATTTACCCACAACCGAAGTAAGGCTTCCTAGTTGAAAATTACCAGCGTTATTTGAACTCCCCTTCTTGAACAATGGGAGAAAACTTGCTGTCCTCCAGTCTTCTGGAACTATTGGTTTAGAAAATGATGACATAAAGATCAAAGCCAAATTCTCTGTAATCTCCACCCGAGCATCCCAGAGTATCCAAGGAAAAGTCCCAAATGTTCTAGGGGACTTATATACTTTCACACTTCCAGAATTGGTAATACATCCCCCTTTTGACATTTAATTTTGTCTAGTCTAACGTCCTGTATCTCAGCTTTCTCATCGACAAAATTTTCTTTTTTCTGTGTGAAGACTGACGAACACTTTTCATTTATTACGTGTCCCATTTTCTCGTCCCCACGCACAATTTCCCACTACTGTCCTTGACTGTCCCTAATCTTACTCTGTTCTTTCTTTTATTCCAGACTACCAATAGGAAGCATTATGCCTTTCCTTGATCCTACCTAACATATCCTTCTTATGTTTCGACCTGAATCTTATTATCTCTGACTGGGTCTCCTTCCAGGCTAACTTGCAACTCTCAAGCGCCGCTAATGAACCTTCAAGTCTCATCTTTGCATAAGCATGCTTCTGCCGCGAGAGAAGTGATGCTACTTGTTTGGTAAACCACGGTTCACTCGCTCGTCCACTTTTCCCTTCCTGACAGGGACAGAACTGTCAAGGACATGCAGTAGCAGTTCCCTGAACAATCTGCACATTTCAATTGTGCCCATCACCTGCAGTTTCATTCCCCATTCTGTGCATCCTAAATCCTGCTTCATCCCATCATAATTGTCTTCCCCCACAGAAAAATCGTGCCCTGCCATATATACCTATCCCTTTCTATCTCTAGAATAAATGCAACTGAATTATGTTGACTACCACCAAAGTGCTCACCTACTTTCAAACCTAACAGCTGATCTGGTTCATGACCAGTATCAAATCCAGTGTGACCTTGCTTCTTTATGTGAATCTATATTCTGTGTCAGGAAATTCTCCTGCACACATTGGACAAAAAAAAAAGACCCATCTGAAGTACATGAACTGTCGCATTTTCAGCCAAAACTTGGAAAGTTGAAGTCATAACAACTCATCAGAATAATGAAGACTGATCCATTTCAATGACATCATGTCGTCGCAGCTTGTCAGGAATGTAAGAGGAAACGAGAACAGAAATTGCTGGAAAAACTCAGCAAGTCTGTCATCGTCCGTGGAGAATAACCAGAGCTTACAATTCGCATCAAGTGACCTTTTCTCAGAACTAGAGTCAGGGTCTCTGCAGCAGCAATTTCGGTTTCACTTTGACACTGATTACCAACTTCTGTAAGTCTACCTATTTTTTTCTACAGCACGAAAAAGAGTCGACACGCAGTACTGATAACTTCTGTCGACCTTCCTGCTGCCTGAGTAAAATATATTAGAGAACAGCTGTAGGAAAGTTGACTGGAGCATGATTGAAATTCCGATGCACCTTGCTTCTTCCCTGTACCAATGAGCTTCACATGAAGTGAGTTGTTTCACATGATGCAGCTTTCAGGCAGCTGCAATGAACGAGTGTTTTACCGCTCGGAACTGAGGGAAGAGTCGAGTCAGCAGCTCGTTTGAAGATTCAAACATCATGTCTTGGTGATGGTGTGAATGTCTTTATGAATTAACTTGGGTTTCAAGCATTCGGTGACAACTAAATAATAATTTAATTAACACCCTAATGCTGGCGGCTCCTCATATTCAGCCTCATCCTCAAGGTTTGATACCCAACTCACTTCAAAACTCTAACTGGGCTTGAATTTGTCCCACCAACGCATCACCTGATACGTAGAAACAAACAAATGAAACATTCGCTAAGGGTGAAGTGAATAGAAACAAATAAATAAACTCATTTCTGAAAGCAATTTAATATTCAAAATACATAGAATGATGACAGTCTAGGTGCTTTTTAAAAATAAAATATGCATGCTTTTTTTTTTCCTTTTTTAAACTTTTGAGCAGACATTTAAATCAGAGAATTCAGCGTGGAAAAGAGGAATCGAGACAGTCATTGTTTTTTTCCCTGCAGTTATGCCCGTACCATAGAACTTTGCTGCAGGCCTTTCTTCTTGTCTACATGTGGTTCACTCGCCGAGAACAGATTGTTTCTTGTTGTTTTGTTCTGGATCAACTGCTTATACATTCAGCTGTTTTCCTCCAGCTTTCTGCTGACTCTTGTTCATTGGTAGAAACGTTTGCTGTACTTTATCATTCAGTCTCTTTCTCTTCAATTTCGTTCATTGCGCAAGTGAAAAAAATAATGTTATCATATCACTGGCCCTCCTTTTCTTTTCGTATCATTTCCCCACCTGGAAACCTCGTTCCATTATCAGCTGTATCTGATGTCGACGCTCAGTCATTACATTTACCAATCAACTGAATAATTTTTACCATCGGATATTTCACGGCGTACTTTATCTGGTCTCTGAAGTCTTTCTGTGTTATCACATAAATAAATGCGTTCGTACAACAACTTAAATTCCGCAGCATATATCCGTCTTGTTCAACGAGATCAAAAACATACTCATCCATGTAATAAAATACATTAAAGTAATACAAAATTTACAACAGCCAGAGAAGAATGAAGCTGCCTGATACAGCAACAGCAAAATTACAGAGTTCTTTCTGCTGTCTACCTCTTGGTCATTCTCTATTTTCCTCTGACCACTCAGTCCCTTACGCACCTTAATTGCCTGAAAGATATGTCTAACTGCCAGAATGTTGAGCAGGACAATAAAGGCGAATGGGAAAATTGGCGTTAAAAACTTTCCAAAATATCTAAAACTGATCCATTGACGGTTTTTACGATAGCTTCTCCTGGTAGAACAGTACCATGGAGTATTGTTTATGACTTCATCAGGCTCAAATCGAAAGTAAATAGGAATGTTCCTTAAAATGAAGAAAATGCATATTGTTGATAAAACTCTTATTGCAGTTTTCTCTGTGCAATATTTAGTCTTCATTTCATGAAAACAAATGGCGACAAAACGGTCAAACGAAAAAGCGACAGTGAACCAGACAGAGCAATCCATACATAAACGATTCAGGGCAAAGATAAGACTGCAAACAGGTATGATGTCCAGGAAAGAAAGTGGGTAATAATAGTAGCTAAACCGATCGAGTATGACATCAAAGACAGTGAACAGGAGATCTGATGCTGCCATGGCCACCAGATAGCGAGTGGTGCACCGAGAAAGACCACACTTGCCTCCAGAAAGGAATATAATCGCTGCGAGATTAACTGCAATAGGAATAAAAAAGGAAAGTTAATGGTAAAATATTTCCCATGCCTGACCAAGCCTGTAGTAATGGATTTTAACATAAACATTATTTCTGTTCATGTCATACAAACTTCAAAGAATCTGAATTGCAAAAGCAAACGTTTACTGAATGAAAGATTTGCACATTTAGTAAAACGACAATGAGGGAGAACATGAGCAGCAGATTACTCCCAGAAACATGTGAATTATTCAATATTTCATTCAGGGCGTCTTCTGCTGATTTCATCCAGTTAAAGGTAACGCTGGCCGGCTTAAATTTCTCTTTTGTACCACAACATCCACACGAAGACACAGAGGATTGGTAAAACAAAGAATGGGGTGCACCTGACACAGGTAAGGATTTCAAAATTTCCATTTTCGATTTTGTTGTCTCCACAGCTTAGATTGCCTCGATACTTGTTGACACAAGTCTCCCCAAATCTACGAACTTTTAAAATATTATATTCTTCATTCTATTAAGCATCGTGTCCGGCAATATGCTACACACAAAATATAAATGAAAATGAGGATGGACAGAAATAGATCAGCAACAGTCGGGAAATGTACTGCAGTCGGCTAAATTATCAATGGTACGGACTACTGTGTGGGATAGCTGATGCCATTTCATTGGCAAGACCAGAGAAACAAGTACCCACTCTTTCACTTCGAATTTCAGACTTTTTCTGACATACACGGAGCTCTCATTGTAACATCAAGGAACACCACATTCAGATATTTTGTTTTTCTTTCTACATTTGAAAGTACATAGAACATAGAGCATAGAACAGTACAGCACAGAATAGGCCCTTCAGCCCACGATATTGTGCCGAACACTGATCCTCATGTGTGCACCCTCAAATTTCTGTGACAATATGCATGTCCAGTAGTCTCTTAAATGTCCCCAATGACCTTGCTTCCACAACTGCTGCTGGCAACGCATTCCATGCTCTCACAACTTTCTGTGTAAAGAACCCACCTCTGACATCCCCTCTTTACTTTCCTCCAAACAGCTTAAAACTATGACCTCTCGTGTTAGTCATTTCTGCGCTGGGAAATAGTCTCGAGCTATCGAATCTATCTCTGCCTCGCATTATCTTGTATACATCAATTAGGTCCCCTCTCCTCCTCCTTTCCTCCAATGAAAAACGTCCGAGCTCAGTCAAACTCTCTGCATAAGATAAGCCCTCCAATCCAGGCAGCATCCTGGGAAACCTCCTCTGAACCCTCTGCAAAGCATCCACATCTTTCTTATAATAGGGCGACCAGAACTGGACGCAGTATTCCAAGTTCGGTTTAACCAAAGTTTTATAGAGCTGCAACAAGATGTCACAACTCTTAAACTCAATCCCCCTGTTAATGAAATCCAAAACACCATATGCTTTCTGATCAACCTTGTACACTTGGGTGGGCATTTTAAGGGATCTATGTACCTGGTCACCAAGATCCCTCTGTTCCTCCACACTGCTAAGTCTCCTATCCTTAATTTTGTACTCAGCTTTCAAATTCGCCCTTCAAAAATGCATCACCTCGCATTTATCCAGGTTGAAATCCATCCGCCACCTCTCAGCCCATCTCTGCGTCCTGTCAATGTCCCGCTGCAGCCTACAACAGCCCTCTATAATGTCAACGACACCTCAAACGTTTGTGTCGTCTGCAAACGTGCTGACCCATCCTTCAATCCACACATCCAAATCATTAATAAAAATTACAAACAGTAGAGGCCCAAGGACAGAGCCCTGTGGAACACCACTCAACACAGACATCCAGGCAGAATATTTTCCTTCTACTACCACTCGTTGTCTTATGTTGGAAAGCCAATTCAGTATCCAGACAGCTAAGTTCCCCTGTATCCCATTCCTCCTGACCTTCTGAATGAGTCTACCATGGGGAACCTTATCAAATGCCTTGCTGACGTCCATATACACCACATCCACAGCTCGACCCTCATCAACTTTTCTAGTCACATCCCCAAAGAACTCGATAAGGTTTGTGAGGCATGACCTGCCCCTCACGAAGCCGTGTTGACTGCATTTAATCAAGCCATGCTCTTCCAGATGGTCATACATCCTATCCCTCAGAAATCTTTCTAACACCTTGCAGACGACAGACGTGAGACTGACTGGTCTGTAATTGCCTGGGATTTCCCTACTTCCTTTCTTGAACAGAGGAATTACATTTGCCTCTCTCCAGTCTTCAGATACGACTCCAGTGGAGAGCGAGTATGCAAAGATCTTCGCAAGTGGCGAAGCAATTGCATTTCTCGTTTCCCAAAGCAGCCAAGGACAAATCTGGTCCGGGCCTGGCGACTTGTCAATCTTAATATTTGACAACATTTTCAGCACATCAGCTTCCTCCATCGCTATCTATTCCAGCATGCACACCTGCTCTTCAAAGGTTTCATTCACTACAAAGTTCGTTTTTCCGTAAAGACAGAAACAAAAAAATCATTTAGGGCTTCTCCTACCTCCTCAGACTTCACACACAAATTCCCTATGCTCTCCCTGATTGGTCCTATTGTTTCTTCGACCATTCTATTATTCCTCACACAAGTGTAAAATGCCTTTGCGTTCTCCCTAATCCGTCGTAGTGATTGTTTTGAAATAGTTTGGGAAAGTGGAAATTGATTGCTAATATTTGTTGCCCAGTTTTATTCGTCTAAGTGATGATAATAGACAACAATTATTTTGTATATCAGCGTAACCTGGGATGTAGGAAAACCCTTGTTTTTGAATGCAAATTTCGCTATTTCGGTCCAACAGCTTTAATGGACCAATGATTTATTTCCAAGTCAGAATGAAATCTCGTTCGAAAGGGAGCTTGCACGTGATGATGTTTCTATTCTTCTGCTGCCTTTGTTCTTCTATTCGTTTTGCGAGTAGACTTGATGTGTTGCTGTTTTTCATCTTGTAGTCAGCATTCATGGCTAGTTATAGGTGTCGTCGGTGAAGGGAGTGAGTATCGAATGTGTTGGTAGCCGAAAGGACAGCTACTTCTCCAGCACAACTTCGAGATTCTTCAGTGTTGTGGGTGGTACTGTTGTCCATGCAATTGGGAGGCTTTGCATTCTGTATTGGACAGGCAGGCAGATTTTCTATTGTTTATAAACCAGTTCTTCTTCCTCTCAAAATTTGGCTCCGGTTTTGGATACACAGGCATTCAGAGTTAGCAGTGTCACAGCAAGCCAATGGGAAACTGGTGAATTGTCACATTTTGGAGTGCTCATTGCCTGACGCTGTTAGGTATGAATGTTACTTGCCAATTATCAGATCAAGCAAGATACTTTCGTACTGCGTATTGGCACATATATTTTCATTATCTGAGGAGTCATAAGTAGTGCTGAACAATAGCAAGCAAGCATTTTAACTTTGGAACTGATGCTGGAAGGAAGGGCATTTTTGGGATACCTGCAGACTTTGTGTCCTCTGTTATGAACCTGAAGGTCTGCTGCACGCACGCATGATAGCTGAGAAGATTCATCTGTTGCAACCAGTTTCGTCTTCAGTATAAAAGCGGAGTGTTATAATGTTTCAAAAGGACGCAGTATTTTGAATATGTGTTCATAATTTCAAGATCAAATGATTTATTTTAATAATAAAAAACGTTTAAAACACTCGCATATTATTAAGTTAAAGATCGTCAATATTTTTCTAAAAGAAAATGAAACAATACTGAGTTTGTCATGCTCAGAGTTAACTTGAAGTGTTGTTTTTTTGATTCGAGGTTGTGGTACGAAGCAAGGTTTCTGACAAGGTTTGCCAACTCGGATCGAGTCAGTCTGCTTGTCATTGTCACATTAAGTGAAGTGAAAGCTCCAAATTATGTAAATGTAATTCGTAAGCTCTGTCAGTGACATGAAGTGAACAGATGGCGGGTAGAACCGAATCGCTTAAGGTAAGCTATCTCATTCACGATGTTCTATGTTTAATGCACGACACCCAAATAAATGTGTATATCTCTATCCCCTGAATGTCCCTGAGTGTAAACGAAATACAGTCCTCGATTGTGGCATGAAACTAAATAGGTTTTGTGATGCAAAATACGAAAATAATACTTCCACAAATGAGACAGATCATGCTATATCAATTAATATAGAATACACATTACTGTTTTGATCTATTTGCCATGGCAGAGTCTTTTATGGTATATTAAAACACTGTGTGAGTTATTTGTATGCTGCACTAATGCTTCTTTTCAAAGCTCTCCAATTTAGTCATTAATCATAATGAGAATATTACAGGCGCTGAAGCCGGATACCTGATGAAAAAGATGACTTTATTTGTTATGCTATTGGTATTTTTGGTTATTATGAATTTCCTTAAAACCGATTGACGTACATTCCCGATCAAAATGGTTTCCGCACGAGGTGGAACACGCACGACACAGCGAAGAGTGACGACCACTGCAAAATTAAGACTGGAATTGTTATGTTTAACTGTTTCATAAATGTTAATTAAAGTGTAATCAGACGTGAAATCTCGATACTTCCAGCTCCATATCCATTTTTATTCAGTCTAAATAATCGATTATATTCACAATATGTCACATCCTGTTCAAAACGCGTTCGACAATTAATCAATACGAAATATATTATTTAGGCAAATAGAATATGGATACGACACGTTTTGTTCAATTTGTATAAACGTTCTTCTGCTTTCTGCTCATAAGAAATATCACATTTCATACTTTGTAAAGTTGCTACTAAACTAATTCAATTAACTGCGAAAATCTTCCACACTGCACTCCACTGCCTTCCTAAACAGCGTTGCTGGCACATTATTAAATCGAACAGAAATGAAGAATCCAATATATGTGTTTCACGGTATGATTCTTATCATGTAATCGTCCAAGTTACTGTTGCATTCGGAGATTCTATTTCAATTAGGTCCTCAAAAACAGTCACCTTCTTTGGTCAGAAATACCCCTAAATATGTAAAGCCACTGGTGCAAGTTGCCCCTCTACATATTCTACCCACACTCATTGGGATTCTACTTTGAGGGAAGATCCCAATGAAAAAGTGGACTTCGGCTTTAGTTAAGTCCGTTTGGCTCGGAATGCACACGTGGTAAAATTTTAATTGAAGAAACCACATTGGCACTCAAATCAACTGTTCACTTTCGGCGAAAGACCCACTTGCCATACAGTTCTACAGTGAAATGTATTTCCAGTGATAATAGCAATTGATATCAAGGACGTCCTCCCGTTAGTGATACACGTTGACTGAAAGTTTGCACGTGCAGTTCCCCAGAGAAAGCAAGGTTACTTCGTCAGATATTCGTACTCAGGCTATTTCACACTCTCAGTATAAGTATATGATGACGGACCCTCCCAGGATTATGAGGTCACTGCACTTAGCTAGACTACATTAAGCTTCCGGATCGCTATTTATAACAAATCAATTTCTAGTGATATCTTCATTCAGACTGACTTCTGCAGGCATTGGTCAACCGTAAAGGACATTCCAGTAAAACACTGGTAATGAAGAGTCCCCTTGAAATACAGACACAAGTGTGTTTGTTTATTTTCTGCACAGGTAAGGAATTGCACAGTACAAGTATGAGTAAGTTGTTTAGTTACAACGATGTCAAGAAATTGCAAACGTATTACCCAGTCTATTACCTGTAAAGTCTAACTGTTTCCTTAAGTCAAAACAATGGTTCAGTATTCACGTAGCACCCTAGATCAGTGAGTAGCATTCTTGGGAAATTAACAACTAAACTTCCAGATCAGAACAAAGGACTTCAAGGGAGCCATGAGGAAAGCTGGTCCCTCAGAATGTCAGTAATCTACTTATACTAGCTGCTGTCTTTTTTGCAAATGTGCACGCTCTCTGATCTAACGTAAACTTACCACTCGGGAAATGACATTTAATTATGACTTTGCAAACCAACGTTCCATCGAAGCAATTCCTTCATTTTAGCATTGAATGAACATGACGTTATTGCATCAGATAGCCTGCTCAAATGCATAACTCTCTTCATGTAATACACAATAATAAAAGACATGACCACATGGCACTATTTATGGGACTGCCCAGACAATGTAAATGCTATTTGGCAATTTTCATGTTATCGATACTGCAAACATTTGAAAATGTCCAAATGCTAGCAGGCAAGAGCAAGTCCACTTAAAACAGTCGCACTCCCACCAAAAAACACATTTGCTCTGTCAGGCGTCACCCAAATGTCTGGGGTTCACCTTACCTAAATATAAGCGGCAATAAACGACCTCATCTTGATATAGCGATCCGAATGTGATGCAAAATATATTCATCCAACCATAACGATTCGGATATACTCAATTGACCCGAGAGAGGTGACCCTCCTGAAAAGACCTCCTGAAACCAGTAGTGTTTCCAGCCATGAACGACTGCACACAAAATGAATATAATTCAGCTTTCCTTTCTACTTGTATCCGTTTTCTAAGCCTCAAAAGGGTAACGAAGGTGCAGGTGAACTTGTCAGAAGTAAAACTCACACAAAACCAGGTTATAATCCAACAGGTGATTCACCTGATGAAGGAGCGTCGCTCCGAAAGCTAGTGTGCTTCCAGTTAAACCTGTTGGACTATAACCTGGTGTTGTGTGATTTTTAACTTTGTACACCCCAGTCTAACACTGGCATCTCCAAATCTTGTCAGAAGTAGATTGACTACAAATCACGACAGCAATCTTGAACTGCATTATATTACGCTTGCAGATTCATGAAATGACTCAAGTATCCATAAGAAAAAAAAGCATGCTTCATCAGGATCGAATGATTGCTCATATTCAGTTTCATCAAAACTCTGCTGAAGGATTTTGTATCAAGGAATAACGCTGAAAGTATTTTAATGAGTGAAACCCTCAGAGCCGCACACCAGTCAAATAAAGTTCACACCAGTAAGGCAACCTTTTATGACTATGTGTTGTTTTGATCCAGATTCGTCAACTTGAAGGTCACGAAAATATTCAAATGATGAAAATTGTGCAGATGTCGTCCCAAAAAAAGGCACTTTCAATAAATAAAATAAATAT
>NW_025209385.1:14372-16507 GCF_004010195.1 Chiloscyllium plagiosum | reverse complement strand
GAGTCCCCGAGTGTGTGTGAGAGATAAGTAATCCCAGAGAGTCCCCGAGTGTGTGAGAGAGATAAGGAATCCCAGAGTGTCCCCGAGTGTGTGTGTGAGAGATAGGGATTCCCTGAGTGTCCCCGAGTGTGTGTGAGAGATAGGGATTCCCAGAGTATCCCCGAGTGTGTGTGTGAGATAGGGAATCACCGAGTGTGTGTGAGAGATAGGGATTCCCTGAGTGTCCCCGAGTGAGTTTGAGAGATATGGAATCCCAGAGAGTCCCCGAGTGTGTGTCAGAGATAAGGAATCCCAGAGAGTCCCCGAGTGTGTGTGAGAGATAAGGAATCCCCGAGTGTGCGTGAGTGATAGGGAATCCCAGAGTGTCCCCGAGTGTGTGTGAGAGAAAGGGAATCCCAGAGTGTCACCGAGTGTGTGTGAGAGATAGGGAATCCCGGAGTGTCCCCGAATGTGTGTTGAGAGAATGCCAGAGTGTCCCCGAGTGTTTGTGATAAAATCCCAGAGTGTCCCCGAGAGTGTGTGAGAGATAGGGAATCCCAGAGTGTCCCCGAGTGTGTGTGAGATAGGGAATCCCAGAGAGACCCGAGTGTGTGAGAGAGATAGGGAATCCCAGAGCGTGTGTGAGAGATAGGGAATCCCAGAGCGTGTGTGAGAGATAGGGAATCACAGACAGTGTGCGTGAGAGATTGGGAATTTTAGAATGTCCCCGAGAGTGCGTGAGAGATAGGGAATCCCACAGAGTGTGTGAGAGATAGGGAATCTCAGAGAGTGTGTGAGAGAAAGGGAATCCCAGAGTGTCCCCGGGTGAGTGTGAGAGATAAGGAATCCCAGAGTGTCCCCGATTGTGTGTGAGATAGGGAATCCCAGAGAGTCCCCGAGTGTGTGTGAGAGATAGGGAATCCCAGAACGTGTGTGAGAGATAGGGAATCCCAGAGAGTCCCCGAGTGTGTGTGAGATATAGGGATTCCCTGAGTGTCCCCGAGTATGTGTGAGAGATAGGGAATCCCAGAGTGTCCCCGAGTGTGTGTGAGAGAAAGGGAATCCCAGAGAGTCCCCGAGTGTGTGTGAGAGATAGGGAATCCCAGAACGTGTGTGATAGATAGGGAATCCCAGAGTGTCCCCGAGTGTGTGTGAGAGATTGTGAATCCCAGAGTGTCCCCGAGTGTGTGTGAGAGATATGGAATCCCAGAGTCTCCCCGAGTGCACGTGAGAGAAAGGGAATCCGCGAGTGTCCCCGGGTGTGCGTGAGAGATAGGGAATCCCCGAGTTTCCCGAGTGTGTGTGAGAGATAGGGAACCCCCAGTTCCCTATCCCTGAGATTCCCCGAGTGTGAGAGATAGGGAATCACAGAGAGTCCACGAGTGAGTGTGACAGATAGGGAATCCCCGAGTGTGTGTGAGATATAGGGAATGCCAGAGTGCCGTGAGTGTGTGTGCGAGATAGGGAATCGCAGAGAGTGTGAGAGAGATAGGGAATCCCAGAGTGTCCCAGAGTGTGTGTGTGAGAGAGGGAATCCCAGAGTGTCCCCGAGTGTGTGTGAGAGATAGGGAATCCCAGAGTGTCCACGAGTATGTGTGAGAGATAGGAAATCCCACAGTGTCCCCGAGTGTGAGTCAGAGATAGGGAATCCCAGAGAGTCCACGAGTGTGTGTGAGAGAGAGGGAATTCCCGGGTTTGTGTGAGAGATAGGGATTCGCCGAGAGTGTGTGAGAGATTGGGAATCCCAGAGTGTCCCGGAGTGTGTGTGAGAGATAGGGGATCCCAGAGAGTCCCCGAGACTGTGCGATAGAACCCCAGAGAGTCCCCGAGAGTGTGTGAGGTATAGGGAATCACCGAGTGTGTGTGAGAGATTGGGAATCCCAGAGGATCCCCGAGTGTGTGTGAGAGAGCGAATCCCAGTGAGTCCCAAAGTGTGTGTGAGAGATAGGGAATTCTCGGTTTTGTGTGAGAGATAGGGAATCCCCGAGAGTGTGAGACAGATAGGGAATCCCAGCGTGTCCCCGAGTGTGTTACAGAATCCCAGAGATTCCCCGAGTGTGTGTGAGAGATAGGGAATCACCGAGAGATTGTGAGTGATAGGGAATCCCATAGAGTCCCCGAGTGTGTGTGAGAGATCGGGAATCCCAGAGTGTCCC
>NW_025209385.1:2561-11038 GCF_004010195.1 Chiloscyllium plagiosum | reverse complement strand
GTGTCCCCGAATGTGTGTGAGAGATAGGGAATCCCAGAGAGTCCCTGAGTGTGTGTGAGAGATAGGGAATCCCAGAGAGTCCCTGATTGTGTGCGTGAGATAGGGAATCCCAGAGAGTCCCTGAGTGTGTGTGAGAGATAGGGCATCCCAGAGAGTCCCTGAGTGTGTGTGAGAGATAGGGAATCCCAGAGAGACCCTGAGTGTGTGCGAGAGATAGGGAACCCAAAGAGTCCCTGAGTGTGTGTGAGAGATAGGGAATCCCAGAGAGTCCCTGAGTGTGTGTGAGAGATAGGGAATACCAGAGAGTCGCCGAGTGTGTCTGAGAGATAGGGAATCCCAGAGATTCCCCGAGTGTGTGTGAGAGATAGGGAATCCCAGAATGTCCCCGAGTGTGTGTGAGAGATAGGGAATCCCAGAGAGTCCCCGAGTGTGTGTGAGAGATAGGGAATCCCAGAGTGTGTGTGAGAGTCAGGGAATCCCTGAGTGTGTGTGAGAGATAGGGAATCCCAGAGTGTGTGAGAGAGATAGGGAATCCCCGAGTGTGTGAGAGAGATAGGGAGTCCCAGAGTGTTCCCGAGTATGTGTGAGAGATAGGGAATCCCAGAGAGTCCCCGAGAGTGTGTGCGAGATAGGGAATCCCAGAATGTCCCCGAGTGTTTGTTAGAGATAGGGAATCCCAGAGAGTCCCTGAGTGTGTGCGAGCGATAGGGAATCCCAGAGAGTCCCTGAGTGTGTGTGAGAGATAGGGAATCCCAGAGAGTCCCTGAGTGTGTGTGAGAGATATTGAATCCCAGAGAGTCCCCGAGTGTGTGTGAGAGATCGGGAATCCCAGAGAGTCCCCGAGTGTGGGAGAGATAGGGAATCCCCGAGAGTCCCGGAGTATGTCTGAGAGAGCGGGAATCCCAGAGTGTCCCCGAGTGTGTCTGAGAGAGAGGGAATCCCAGAGAGTCGCCGAGTGTGTGTGAGATACAGAAACCCGGAGAGTCCCCAAGTGTGTGTGAGAGATAGGGATTCGCAGAGGGTCCCCGAGTATGTCTGAGAGAGAGGGAATCCCAGAATGTCCTCGAGTGTTTGTGAGAGATAGGGAATCCCAGAGAGTCCCTGAGTGTGTGCGAGAGATAGGGAATCCCAGAGAGTCCCTGAGGGCGTGTGAGAGATATGGAATCCCAGAGAGTCCCCGAGTGTGTGTGAGAGATCGGGAATCCCAGAGAGTCCCCGAGTGTGGGAGAGATAGGGAATCCCAGAGAGTCACGGAGTGTGTCTGAGAGAGAGGGAATCCCACAGTGTCCCCGAGTGTGTCTGAGAGAGAGGGAATCCCAGAGAGTCGCCGAGTGTGTGTGAGATAGAGAAACCCAGCGAGTTCCCGAGTGTGTGTGAGATAGAGGGGTCCAAGAGCGTCCCGGAGTGTGTCTGAGAGATAGGGAATCCCAGAGATTCCCTGAGTGTGTGTGAGAGATGGGGAATCCCAGAGAGTCGCCGAGTGTGTGTGAGATAGAGAAACCCAGCGAGTTCCCGAGTGGGTGTGAGATAGAGGGGTCCAAGAGTGTCCCGGAGTGTGTCTGAGAGATAGGGAATACCAGAGAGTCCACTAGTGTGTGTGAGAGTTAGGGAATCCCAGAGTGTGTGTGAGAGTTAGGGAATCCCCGAGTGTGTGTGAGAGATAGGGAATCCCTGAGTGTGTGTGAGAGATAGGGAATCCCAGAGAGTCCCTGAGTGTGTGTGAGAGATAGGGGTTCAAGAGCGTCCCCGAGTGGGTCTGAGAGATAGGGAATACCAGAGAGTCCCCGAGTGTGTGTGAGAGATAGGGAATCCCAGAGAGTCCCTGAGTGTGTGCGAGAGATAGGGAATCCCAGAGAGTCCCTGAGTGTGTGTGAGAGATAAGGAATCCCAGAGATTCCCTGAGTGTGTGTGAGAGATGGGGAATCCCAGAGAGTCGCCGAGTGTGTGTGAGAGATAGGGAATCCCAGAGTGTGTGTGAGAGTTAGGGAATCCCCGAGTGTGTGTGAGAGATAGGGAATCCCAGAATGTGTGAGAGAGATAGGGAATCCCCGAGTGTGTGAGAGAGATAGGGAGTCCCAGTGTGTCCCCGAGTATGTGTGAGAGATAGGGAATCCCAGAGAGTCCCCGAGTGTGTGTGAGCGATAGGGAATCCCAGAATGTCCCCGAGTGTTTGTGAGAGATAGGGAATCCTAGAGAGTCCCTGAGTGTGTGTGAGAGATAGGGAATCCCAGAGAGTCCCTGAGTGTGTCTGAGAGAGAGGGAATCCCAGAGTGTCCCCGAGTGTGTCAGAGAGAGAGGGAATACCAGAGAGTCGCCGAATGTGTGTGAGATACAGAAACCCAGAGAGTCCCCAAGTGTGTGTGAGAGATCGGGAATCGCAGAGTATCCCCGAGTGTGTCTGAGAGAGAGGGAATCCCAGAGAGTCGCCGAGTGTGGGAGAGATACAGAAATCCAGAGAGTCCCCAAGTGTGTGTGCGAGATAGGGAATCGCAGATTGTCCCGAGTGTGTGTGAGAGATAGGGAATCCCAGAATGTCCCCGAGTGTTTGTGAGAGATAGGGAATCCCAGAGAGTCCCTGAGTGTGTGCGAGAGATTGGGAATCCCAGAGAGTCCCCGAGTGTGTGTGAGAGATAGGGAAACCCAGAGTGTGTGTGAGAGTCAGGGAATCCCCGAGTGTGTGTGAGAGATAGGGAATCCCAGAGTGTGTGAGAGAGATAGGGAATCCCCGAGTGTGTGAGAGAGACAGGGAGTCCCAGAGTGTCCCCGAGTATGTGTGAGAGATAGGGAATCCCAGAGAGTCCCCGAGTGTGTGTGCGAGATAGGGAATCCCAGAATGTCCCCGAGTGTTTGTTAGAGATAGGGAATCCCAGAGAGTCCCTGAGTGTGTGCGAGAGATAGGGAATCCCAGAGAGTCCCTGAGTGTGTGTGAGAGATAGGGAATCCCAGAGAGTCCCTGAGTGCGTGTGAGAGATATTGAATCCCAGAGAGTCCCCGAGTGTGTGTGAGAGATCGGGAATCCCAGAGAGTCCCCGAGTGTGGGAGAGATAGGGAATCCCAGAGAGTCCCGGAGTGTGTCTGAGAGAGAGGGAATCCAAGAGTGTCCCCGAGTGTGTCTGAGAGAGAGGGAATCCCAGAGAGTCGCCGAGTGTGTGTGAGATACAGAAACCCAGAGAGTTCCCGAGTGTGTGTGAGATGCAGAATCCCAGAAAGCCCCCGAGAATCTGTGAGAGATAGGGAATCCCAGTGTGTGTGTGAGAGATGGGGAATCCCAGAGTGTGTGTGAGAGATAGGGTATCCCAGAGTGTGTGATAGAATCCCAGAGATTCCCCGAGTGCGTGTGAGAGATCGGGAATCCCAGAGAGTCCCCGAGTGTGTGTGAAAGATCGGGAATCCCAGAGAGTCCCCGAGTGTGTGTGAGAGATACGGAATCCCAGAGAGTCCCCGAGTGTGTGTGAGAGGTAGGGAATCCCAGAAAGTACTAAAGTGTGTGTGTGAGAAAGGGAATCCCAGAGTGTCCCCAAGTGTATGTGATAGAATCCCAGAGTGTCCCCGAGTGTGTGTGATAGACTCCCAGAGAGTACCCAAGTGTGTGTGACAGGGAATCCCAGAGTGCCCCGAGTATGTGAGAGAGATCGGGAATCCCAGAGAGTCCCCGAGTGTGTGTGAGAGATCGGGAATCCCGGAGAGTCCCCGAGTGTGTGTGAGAGATAGGGAATCCCAGAGAGTTCCCGAGTGTGTGTGACAGATAGGGAATCCCAGAGTGTGTGTGAGAGATAGGGAATGCCCGAGAGTGAGAGAGAGATAGGGAATCCCAGAGTGTCCCCGAGTATGTGTGAGAGATAGGGAATCCCAGAGAGTTCCCGAGTGTGTGTGAGAGATAGGGATTCCCTGAGTGTGTGATTAGATAGGGAATCCCAGAGTATGTGTGTGACAGATAGGGAATGCCCGAGAGAGTGAGAGAGATAGGGAATCCCAGAGTGTCCCCGAGTGTGTGTGAGAGATAGGGAATCCCAGATAGTCCCTGAGTATGTGTGAGAGATAGAGAATCCCAGAGAGTCCCTGAGTGTGTGCGAGAGATAGGTAATCCCAGAGAGTCCCTGAGTGTGTGTGAGAGATAGGGAATCACAGAGAGTCCCCGAGTGTGTGTGAGAGATAGGGAATCCCGGAGGGTCCCTGAGTGTGTGTGAGAGATAGGGAATCCCAGAGAGTCCCCAAGTGGGTGTGAGAGATAGGGAATCCCAGAGAGTTCCCGAGTGTGTGTGAGAGATAGGGATCCCCGAGTGTGTGTGAGAGATAGGGAATCCCCGAGTGCGTGTGAGAGATCGGAGACCCAGAGTATGTGAGATAGATAGGGTATCCCAGGGGGTCCAGGAGTATGTGATAGAATCCCAAAGAGTCCCCGAGATTGTGAGAGATACAGAATCCCAGAGAGTCGCCGAGTGTGTGTAAGATACAGAAACCCAGAGAGTCCCTGAGTGTGTGTGAGGGATAGGGAATGCCAGAGAGTCCCTGAGTGTGTGTGAGAGATAGGGAATCCCAGAGAGTCCGTGAGTGTGTGTGAGAGATAGGGATTCCCAGAGTGTCCCCGAGTATGTGTGAGAGATGGGGACTCCCAGAGAGTCCCCGAGTATGTTTGAGAAATAGGGAATCCCAGAGAGTTCCCGAGTGTGTGTGAGAGATAGGGAATCCCAGAGTGTGTGTGAGAGATAGGGAATCCTGGAGTGTGTGTGAGAGATAGGGAATGCCCGAGTGTGTGAGAGAGATAGGGAATCCCAGAGTGTCCCCGAGTGTGTGTGAGAGATAGGGAATCCCCGAGTGTGTGTGAGAGATCGGAGACCCAGAGTATTTGAGATATATAGGGTATCCCAGGGGGTCCCAGAGTGTGTGATAGAATCCCAGATAGTCCCCGAGATTGTGAGAGATACAGAATCCCAAAGAGTCGCCGAGTGCGTGTTAGATACAGAAACCCAGAGAGTCCCCAAGTGAGTGTGAGAGATAGGGAATCCCAGAGTGTCCCCAAGTGTGTGTGAGAGATATGGAATCACAGAAAGTCACCCAGTGTGTGTGAGAGATAGGGTATCCCAGAGAGTTCCCGAGTGTGTGTGAGCGATAGGGAATCCCCGAGTGTGTGTGAGAGATAGGGAATCCCAGAGTATGTGATATAGATAGCGTATCCCAGGGAGTCCCGGAGTGTGTGATAGAATCCCAGAGAGTCCCCGAGATTGTGAGAGATACAGAATTCCAGAGAGTCGCCGAGTGTGTGTGAGATACAGAAACCCAAAGAGTCCCCAAGTGTGTGTGAGAGATAGGGAATCCCAGAGTGTCCACGAGTGTGTGTGAGAGATAGGGAATCACAGAGACTCCCCGAGTGTGTCTGAGAGGAGGGTATCCCAGAAAGTCCCCGAGTGTGTGTGAGAGATAAGGAATCCCCGAGTGTGTGTGAGAGGTAGGGGATCCTAGAGAGTTCCCGAGTGTGTGTGTGCGATAGGGAATCCACGAGTGTGTGTGAGAGATAGGGTCCGAGAGCGTCCCCGAGTGTGTCTGAGAGATAGGGAATACCAGAGAATCCCCGAGTGTGTGTGAGAGATAGGGAATCCCAGAGAGTTCCCGATTGTGTGTGTACGATAGGGAATCCACGAGTGTGTGTGAGAGATAGGGAATCCCAGAGTATGTGAGATAGTTAGGGTATCCCAGGGAGTCCCGGAGTGTGTCTGATAGAATCCCAGATTGGACCTGAGTGTGTGTGAGAGATAGGGAATCCCAGAGTGTCCCCGAGTGTGTGTGATAGAATCCCAGAGAGTCCCCGAGTGTGTGTGAGAGACAGGGAAACCCATAGTGACCCCGAGTGTGTGTGAGAGGGAGGGAATCCCAGGGTCTGTGCGAGTGTGGGTGATAGAATCCCAGAGTGTCCCGAGTGTGTGTGAGAAGTAAGGAATCCCAGAGAGTCCCCGAGTGTGTGTGAGAGATAGTAAATCCCAGAATATCCCCGAGTGTGTGTGAGAGAATACCAGAGTGTCCCCGAGTGGTTGTGATAAAATCCCAGAGTGTTCCCGAGTGTGTGTGGGAGATAGGGCATCCCAGCGTGTACCGGAGTGTGTGTGAGAGATAGGGAATCCCAGAGAGTCCCCGAGTGTGTGTGAGAGATAAGGAATCCCAGAGAGTCCCCGAGTGTGTGAGTGAGATAAGGAATCCCAGAGTGTTCCCGAGAGTGTGTGAGAGATACGGGATCCCAGAGTGTCCCCGAGTGTGTGTGAGAGATAGGGAATCCCAGAGAGTCCCCGAGTGTGTGTGAGAGATAGCGAATCCCAGAGAGTCCCCGAGTGTGTGTGAGAGAATACCAGACTGTCCCTGAGTGGTTGTGATCGAATCCCAGAGAGACCCGAGTGTGTGTGAGAGATAGCGAATCCTAGAGCGTCCCCGAGTGTGTGTGAGAGATAGCGAATCCCAGAGAGTCCCCGAGTGTGTGTGAGAGAATACCAGACTGTCCCTGAGTGGTTGTGATAGAATCCCAGAGAGTTCCCGAGTGTGTGTGAGAGATAGGGAATCCCAGAGAGTCCCCGAGTGTGTGTGAGAGATAGGGAATCCCAGAGAGTACCCGAGTGTGTGTGAGAGAATACCAGACTGTCCCTGAGTGGTTGTGATAGAATCCCAGAGTGTCCCCGAGTGGTTGTCATGAAATCCCAGAGAGTCCCCGAGTGTGTGTGAGAGATAGGGAATCGCAGAGTGTCCCGGAGTGTGTGTGAGAGATAGGGAATCCCAGAGAGTCTGGGATTCCCTATCTCTCACGAACACTCGGGGGCTTTCTGGGATTCCCAATCAATCACACACACTTGGGGACTCTCTGGGATTCTGCATCTCACACACACTCGGGGACTCACTGGGTTCCTGTATCTCTCACAAACTCGGGGACTCTCTGGGATTCTATCACACATTCCGGGACTCCCTGGGATACCGTGTCTCTCTCACACACTCTGGGATTCCCTATCTCTCACACACACTCGGGGATTCCCTCTCTCTCACACACTCGGGAACTCTCTGGAATGCCCTATCTCTCAAAGACGCTCAGAGACTCTCTCGGATTCCCTATCTCTTACACACACTTATGGACTCTCTGGGTTTCTGTATCTCACACACACTCGGCGACTCTCTGGGATTCTGTATCTCTCACAATATCGGGGACTCTCTGGGATTCTATCACACACTCCGGGACACCCTGGGATACCCTATTTATATCACATACTCTGGGTCTCCGATCTCGCACACACACTCGGGGATTCCCTATCTCTCACACACACTCGGGGATACTTTGGGATTCCCTATCTCTCACACACACTCGGGGATACTCTGGGATTCCCTATCTCTCACACACTCGGGGAATTTCTGGGATTTTATCACGCACTCCGAGGCTCTCTGGGATTCCCTATCTCTAACAAATACTCTGGGATTCCCTATCTCTCACACACACTCGGGGATACTTTAGGATTCCCTGTCTCTCACACACACTCGGGGACACTCTGGGATTCCCTATCTCTCACACACCCTTGGGGATACTCTGGGATTCCCTATCTCTCACACACTCGGGGAATCTCTGGGATTTTATCACACACTCCGAGAATCTCTGGGATTCCCTATCTCTCACTCATACTCTGGCATTCCCTATCTTTCACAAACACTCTGTGATTCACTATCTCGCACACAGGCTGTGTGATTCACTATCTCTCAACCAGACTCGGGGATTCCCTTTCTCTCGCACCCACTCGGGGATTCCTTTTCTCCCACACACACTCGGGGATTCCCTTTCTCTCAGACACACTCGGGGACTCTCTGGCATTCCCTATCTCTCACACACACTCGGGACTCTCTGGGATTCTATCACCAACACCCGCGGACACCCTGGGATTCCCTACCTCTCACACACACTCGGGGTCACTATGGGTTTCCATATCTCTCACACACACTCGGGGACTCTCTGGGATTCTATCACACACACTCGGGGACACTCTGGCATTCCCCTATCTCTCACACACACTCAGGGAAACTCTAGGATTCCCTATCTCTGACACACACTCAGGGCCAATCTGGGATATGCTCACCCACACTCTGGGAATCTCTGGGATCCCTATCTCTCACACACACTCGGGAACTCTCTGGTATTCCCTATCTCTGACACACACTCGGGGATTCCCTATCTCTCACACACACTCGGGGACTCTCTGGGATTTTATCACACATACTCGGGGACACTCTGGGATTCCCTATCTCTCACACACACACTCGGGGACTCTCTGTGATTCCCTATCTCTCACACACACTCGGGGACTCTCTGGGTTTCTGTATCTCACTTACACTCGGCGACTCTCTGGGATTCTGTATCTGTCACAATCTCGGGGACTCTCTGGGATTCTATCACACACTCCGGGACTCTCTGTGATACCCTATCTATCTCACATACTCGGGGATTCCCTATCTCTCACACA
>NW_025209385.1:0-2363 GCF_004010195.1 Chiloscyllium plagiosum | reverse complement strand
ACTCGGGAACACTCTGGGATTCCCTATCTCTCACACACTCTCTGGGATTCCCTATCTCTCACACACACTCGGGAACTCTCTGGGATTCCCTATCTCTCACACACACTCGGGGTCACTATGGGTTTCCCTATCTCTCACACACACTCGGGGACACTCTGGGATTCTATCACACCCACTCGGGGACACTCTGGCACTCCCCTATCTCTCACACACACTCAGGGAAACTCTCGGATTACCTATCTCTGACACACACTCAGGGCCAATCTGGGATTCTCTCACCCACACTCTAGGAATCTCTGGGATCCCTATCTCTGACACACACTCGGGGATTCCCTATCTCTCAGAGACACTCGGGGACTCTCTGGGTTTCTGTATCTCACTTGCACTCGGCGACTCTCTGGGATTCTGTATCTGTCACAATCTCGGGGACATCTCTGGGATCCCAATCTCTGACACACACTCGGGGATTCCCTATCTCTCAGAGACACTCGGGGACTCTCTGGGATTTTATCACACATACCCGGGGACACTCTGGGATTCCCTATCTCTCTCACACACATTCGGGGACTCTCTGTGATTCCCTATCTCTCACACACACTCGCGGACTCTCTGGGTTTCTGTATCTCACTTGCACTCGGCGACTCTCTGGGATTCTGTATCTGTCACAATCTCGGGGACTCTCTGGGATTCTATCACACACTCCGGGACTCTCTGGGATACCCTATCTATCTCACATACTCTGGGATTCCCTATCTCTCACACACTCTCTGGGATTCCCTATCTCTTACACATACTCGGGGACCCTCTGGGATTCCCCATCTCTCTCACACAATCGGGCATTCCCTATCTCTCACACACACTCGGGGACTCTCTGGGATTCCCTATCTCTCACACATACTCGGGAACTCTCTGGGATTCACTCTCTCTCCGACACACTCGGGGATTCTCTGGGATTCTATCACACACTCTCGGGGACACTCAGGGATTCCCTATCTCTCACACACACTCGGGGACACTCTGGGATTCCCTACCTCTCACACACACTTGGGGACTCTCTGGGTTTCTGTATCTCACATACACTCGGCGACTCTCTGGGATTCTGTATCTCTCACAATCTCGGTAACTCTCTGGGATTCTATCACACACTCCGGGACTCCCTGGGATACCCTATCTATCTCACATACTCTGGGATTCCCTATCTCTCACACACATTCCGGGATTCCCTATCTCTCACACACACTCGGGAACTCTCTGGGATTCCCTATCTCTCACACACACTCTTGGATTCCCTATCTCTCACACACACTCGGGTACTATCTGGTATTCCCTATCTCTCAGACACACTCGGGGACTCTCTGGTATTCCCTATCTCTCACACACACTCGGGGACGCTCTGCAATTCCCTATCTCTCACACACACTCGGGAATTCCCAGTCTCTCAGACACACTCGGGGATGCTCTGGCATTCCCTATCTCTCACACACACTCTGGGATTCCCTATCTCTTACACACGCAATGGGATTCACTATCACTCACCCAGGCTCTGGGATTCCCTATCTCTCAGCCATACTCGGGGACTCACTAGAATTCCCAATCTCTCACACACACTCGGGGACTCTCTGGGATTCTATCACACACACTCCGGGACACTCTGGAATTCCCTATCTCTCACACACACTCGGGGACAGTCTGGGATTTTATCACACACTCCGGGACTCTCTGGGATTCCCTATCTCTCACACACACTCGGGGATTCCCTTTCTCTCGCACACACTCGGGGATTCCCTTTCTCTCGCAGACACTGGGGGATACAATATCTCTCAGACACACTCAGTGAATGCCAGAGGGTCCCCATCTCTCACACACACTCGGGACTCTCTGGGATTCTATAACACACGCTCGGGGACTCTCTGGGATTCTATCACACACACTCGGGGACACTCTGGGATTCCCGATCTCTCGCACACACACGGGGATTCCCTATCTCTCACTCTCGGGGTCACTCTGGGATTCCCTATCTCTCACGCACACTCGGGGACACTCTGGGATTCCCTATCTCTCTCACACACACACGGGGATACTCTGGGATTCCCTATCTCTCTCACCCACACTCGGGGAATCTCTGGGATCCCTATCTCGCACAAATACTCCGGAACACTCTGGGTTTCCCTATCTCTGACACACACTCGTGCATTCCCTATCTCTCAGAGACACTCGGGAACTCTCTGGGATTCTATCACACACACTCGGGGACTCTCTGGGATTCCCTACCTTTCACACACACTCGGTGACACTCTGGGATTCCCTATCTCTCACGCAGACTCGGGAAATCTCTGGGATTCCCTATCTCTCACACACACTCG
>NW_025209384.1:8445-16498 GCF_004010195.1 Chiloscyllium plagiosum | reverse complement strand
CAAGAGGGTGAGCTCACAACACATCGTCACCACTACCTCCCAGGAAGGGAGCACGGAGACTCCGTCCTACACCACCCCCTGTAAACAGCTCAGACACTGAAACTAATCTGTGATAGTTACTGTTCTTCCCACTTGTCCTGACATCTTCAATAATCTGTGCTCATACACACCGAGGTCCCTCTGCTCCTGCACTCACTATATAACAGCACAGCCTGTTTTCCTTCCAAACTGCATCACCTCACGCTGTCTTGCATTGATCATCGTATGAAATATACTTGAACTCTACACCAAGTTGGCGTTGTCCTGTTGCTGTTATACTCCATCCTCCACACACTTCACAATTCTTCCAGGTTTGCTGACATCAACAAGCATCGAAGTTGTCATAGTGTCACACGCCAGTCAAAATAACTGAAAGAGAATGAGGTGCTGGAAAAGCACAGCAAGTCAGAACGTAAGGACCGCAGATGCTGGAGGTCAAAGCGGAGAGTTGGTGCTGGAAAAGCACAGTATGTCAGGCCAGAATCCGGATTGTAGACAGGGCTGATGAAGTGCTTATGCCTACAATGCCAATTCTCCTTTTCTTCGGATGCTGCCTGACCTGCTGTGCTTTTCCAGCACCACAATCTCGGTTTTGATCTCCAGCATCTGTAGTCCTTACTTTCCCCTACAGAACAATTGAAATACTGACAGACTCACTGATGTGATCAAGGTGTGCACTGATACTAAAGGAGCGTCAGAAATAACAACACACATCCCAAAGAGCCAGAGAAGGAAACTGACATGCTGCAAACAGAGAAATAGAAATAATATTGTACACCATACAGAGTGGGTGAAATAGTGAGAATTTGCCACAGAGAAAGAGAAATACTGATTGACTCCCATGTTTGTCTCATGTCAGTGTATCTGTGTGTGTGTATTTATATGTATGTCTGCATCTTCATATGTGTAATAGTGCATGTAACTGTGTGTGCGTGTACCTCTGTGTGGGAATGGTCTGGTGGTCCCTGTGTTGGTTAAAGTGATGGAATTCCACACTCTGCTGGCCTTTCCACTCCATTGCACAGACAGTGGCGCAGGGTGAAAACCATCTGGAAGGAGGGAGGGCAGCAGTTCACAGCATCATACAAACTGACACCAACATCAACAGTGCACAGACAGACAGACAGACAGACTCAGTCACACACACACAGACACACAGTCGCAGACACAGACTCTCTCTCTCTCTCTCTCGAGACTGGTGCAAAGAGGATTGCAATTGTACTGAGGATCATATGGAGAAATGTCTGTACTCCACAGCATTTGTCTTCAGACGTCTATAAGTGAACTATTGTGGAAGAAGATGAGATAATTTGATTGCACTTTCTGCACGTTCTGCTACTTGCATTTTATTTGCTCTTCGCTCTGACAAATGATAAGTGCGAAAGCACTCTCAATGACTCAATGGTGCCAGCAGGTCAATGTTAGACATGTCCACCTCCTTCTCTAATATCTCAGGGACAGCATTGCAAGGGATCAGACAAACTCCTCTGTGTTGCCAAGGCTATTCTTTGAAGCATGAATGTAGGTGATTCACAGTTATTGATGCATTCTCAAGCAAACGATGAGTTCTCTACTTTCCCCCTGTAGTTCATAGATGTGTCGGTTAGACAGATTGGCCATGCTATGTGGTCCATAATGCTTAGGGATGTGCTGCTTAGATAGATTAGCCATGTGAAACACAGGGAAAAAGGGATGAGAATAATTGTGGGACACTCAATGGCTGGTCAGTGTGAACTAGAGGGAATGAATTCTAAACTGACTGGACTCTATGAAGCCTACTGCTTGCATGGTGGAGTTGGTGAACTAGCAGAGGATTATATCACATCATTTTAAACATACGAGGAAACAAGGTGTTATTCCCCATTTCAATTAATCGCCTGTCCCGAAAACAAGAGTGATCCCATTACACAGTGTTTCAGGACGGAGCAGAACTCTCAAAATAGATTAAAAAGTTAGCCTGACCCCTAACATTTTCTTATTTTAAAGGTAAGGTGCCGTGTTCCAGTTCCAATTCAATTCATCAAACTAATTGAAGTTACGAAATACACAGTGATTTGAACAATATAGTAAAAATATAATCAAAGAAAGATGAACGTGGAATAACTTAACTCTATTGGAAATATGAACAAAACTCAGTAAATTATTTTACTACTAAACAGTAACTGTTCCAATGTGGGAACAGCTCATAAACACACCCTGGGCACAAAATTCAGAAAAAACAAACTGTAGGACATGCAACTCCTGCAATCCAGAAAGGAAAATTCAGAGAGAGTAGCAGCCAGCGACATGTAGTACAGTGTACAACCCTGGTGAGATCCCGGCTACTACTTCTGCAAACTGCCGACTATACGCCCTGCTTCTTTGAGACCTTGACTGTACTCATTGAGGCTGCTTCTATTGTTCCAACCTTTAAAAAAACTAAGGTCTCACAAACTATTTACTCTAGTTGCTCTGGAAAATTGCTCGGTAACTCTGATTGAAAACTTAAATTTAAAAGTGTCCTGGATAAAATAATCCCTTAAATCTACAACAGACACATGCACAAACACACATACAGACACTCATATATGAACAAATATGCAAACACAGTACACAGTAGCGTGTTTGAGATAGAGTTCGGTAAACTTTTGATTAATAAGTGAATCAAGGGTAATTGGGAGGAGTGAGGAGTATGTGGTTGAGAAACAAACCGGCCATGATCAAGCAGCAGAGCAGATTCGATGGAGCGAATTCTGTTCTCGTTTCTTCTGATCCTTTGATATCTGGAAATGGCCTTGTGAGGGTGCTGTGCAGTCTGGTTTTGATAGATATTTAACCAAAATATAGTCAGTGGTAATGTGGGGCATGTTTGGAAGGCTGAATGGTTTTTGTCTCTTCCTAATTATTGTCATTTCCTGTTCCTCAAAAGCAGTGGTGATTTTTTTGTGAGGTTGGCATATTTTGCACAATCTCCCCGTGTCTGCGTGGGTTTCCTCTGGGTGCACCGGTTTCTCCCACAGTCCAAAGATGTGCAGGTCAGGTGAATTGGCCATGTTAAATTGCCCATAGTGTTAGGTGCATTAGTCAGAGGGAAATGGGTCTGGGTGGGTTACTCTTCAGAAGGTCGGTATGGACTGGTTGGGCCAAAGGGCCTGTTTCCACACTGCAGGGAATCTAACTTACTCTAATTTAATCTAATCCGATCAAATATTTTATAAAATAAGCGCTTTCTAATTAAGACTGAGTTAAGGAAATTTTTTTCTCCTTGCCGATTTTCACATTCCCAGGGAACAGTGAAGACTGGGTTATTGAAGGTATTCAAGGCTGAGCTGTACTGACCATTGATAGACAACAGAGTCAGTTTTTATTGGGAACAGACAGGAAAAGGATGCTCAGACACAATCATATCAGCCAAGAGCATTCTGAATTGCAAAGAGAATTGTTAGGAAACTTTTATATCACGAAACAGTGTGTTTTAAAATCTTATATTCACCAAAAGAAACGGGTGCTCCGGTTTCCTCCCACAGTCCAAAGATGTTCAGGTTAGGTAAATTGGCCATGCTAAATTGCCCATAGTGTTAGGTAAGGGGTAAATGTAGGGGTATGGGTGGGTTACGCTTCGGCGGGTCGGTGTGGACTTGTTGGGCCGAAGGGGCTGTTTCCACACTGTAATGTAATCTAATCTAAAAAAACTGTGAGTCGACTCATAAACATCAACATCTGTTTACTGAACACAATTAACATTAGAACAATAAATTGTACTATAACGTAACGAAACACACTACAAACTACTTAATGCTTTAACTTAACCTTGTATGATCGTATACCTCCCCAAGAGAACATTGCCGGGCTCCACGTGCTGAATTCTCCTTTTTATGATGTACTTGGAGGTATCTTCTGCATTGGTGGTTATTCTCGATTTACTGCGCTAAGTGGGGTTTTGCGGTGAATCTCGTTCTTCAGAGTCTTCACATCATTTTGGGAGGATATGGAGGATCTGCCAACAGAATGACCATGTTGGATAACTCTGAACAATCAGACCTAACCAATGGCTGGCACATGGATGACCCAAATGAGGCATTCCATTGTCCCATTCAAATTCAACTCCAGGTGTATATTGCAGGGTCTGTAGCTGACAGGTTTGTTTACAAACTGTCTGTGGGTAGCTGCAGCCTATCTGGATTCTACAGCATGTGGATTAGCACAGTTTACTCAAGGCTGGGATCCATTTCTCGGCGTGCTTTAATCATTGTTCATTTTTGTAACTCCATGGTAATTTGTTATTATCAATCATAAGTTCATTATTTCTGGTGGCAGGATTGGTCTCAAAGGCAAATACAATGATGACTTTTTTTTTAGATGAAAATAAAAGCATCGATGTACTTCTGAGACTCTATAAGGCTCTCATCAGACCACATTTGGATTATTGTGTGATGTTTTGGGCCCCATATCTCAGGAAGGATATACTGCCCCTTGAGAGTGTTCAGAGGGAGTTCACAGGAATGGGCTCAGGACTGAAAAGCCGAACATATGAGGTCTCTGGGATTAAACTCGATGAATTTGCGAAGGTTGAACGAATCTAATTGAATCATTCAAAATACTAAATGGCTGTCCAGAGTAGATGTCAGAAAGATGTTTCTATTGTTAGCAGGGAAAGGACCCAAAGGCATAGTCTCACAGTTAAGGGAATGCCTTTTATATTGGAGATAAGTAGAAATGTCTTCAACCAGAGAGTGATGAATCTATGATAAGGATGGAAGTTTCATTCCTAAAAGGACATCAGTGAACCAGATGAGTTTTCCCTTACAATCGATTCACGTTCGCCATCAGTCTCTTAATTCTACATTTGAATTCAAGCTCCACCATCTACCATGGCAGAATTCAAATCCAGGGCATTAGAACATTAGTTGGGTGTCTCGCTTAATAGTTCAGCGATAACACCACCAAGCCACTGCCTTGCCCAGTTCTCCAGAGTGTGACTAACTTGTGTAATATGATTTGCCCGAGACGTTTCCCTCAAGTATTATTGATTTCCGTGTCAAATCATGAATTATTTTTCTCCATTACGCAATTCCTCTTCCACTCACCAATATACTTGAATTGCGAGGTTATTTAGTATCTCCTTTTGTCTTTACCTTTTTTTTATTGTCATGCCCTTGATAGTTTTGTTTTTTCCTGCCCAGTCCACCCAAGGAAACTCCTTCCTTAGCACAATAAAATTAACATTGCTCAACACTAAAACCGTCATATATGACTCTTGTCCTTATGCATTCAATCTGAGTTTGAAACTACAGCGTGTTGCGGTCACTGCGTCCAAGACGATCATTAACTGCAAGATCATTCATCAATCCTTCCATGTCACATAATATCAAATCTGAAGTAAACCGTTCTCTGGTTGAATCCGTGACATGTTGCTCTTCATACAGTCTACGAATTGTTCTTCGAAGCTACCTTTGCCAAGTTGATTAATTGAGCCAATTTGCATGTTCTTCCAATGTTGTGACCTTGTCAACAGCTGTCATTATTTCCGAACTCAGAAATGCTTCTGGTGAACAGTGGCTGAAGTTTTGCCAAGTGGTTTCTTCTCTTGCTTTTTGTTTATGCCTGGACTGATTTACGTGTCGTTCCCTCATTCCAATATCATTTCCTAGTGCAGCCTTGATATCATACTTTATCAATGGCTTACTCTTTGGAGGTTTGGTACGGACTTGTTGGGCCAAAGGGCCTGCTTCCACTCTGCAGGGAATCTAAACAAAATCCATTCCCACTTTGAATAAAAAGATGGGACGGGTCATGAGGGCGGTGCTAAGCTGGAAGTTTGGAATTGTGATAAGGTGGTAGGAGGGAAAATGTGGAAACTGGTGAAATCCACATTTATGCCATGGGGTTGGAGTGTCCCGAGGTCGAAGCTGAGGTGGTAAGGGAGTGGTGATGGATGAAGCCTAGGAAGGTGGAATTGAAGCGTTCTGCCACGCGACAGTGGGGTTGCTCAGTGTGGGTGTCCCAGAGATGTTCTCTGAAGTGCTCTGCGAGTAGAGGTCCTATCTCCCCAACGTATAGAAGACCGCATTAGGAAAAGCGGATACAGTAGCTGACATGTGTGGAACTGCAGGTGAATCCTTGATGGATGTGGAAGGAACTTTCGGGCCGTGGGGGGAGGTGTGCGCACAGGTCTTGCATTCCTGTGGTGGCAGTGGAAGGTGCCTAGACAGGAGGGTGAATTGTTGGGGACCTGACGAGCACTACCTATCTTTTATCCTGTTTTCTGCATTCAAATTTGATTTTCCAGAATGAATCGCTTCACACTTTTCCAGGTTTAAATCCATCTGCCACTTATCAGCTCAGTTTTTCATCCTGTCATTGTCCCAGTGCAAACTACAAAAGCCCTCTACACTATCCACAATTCTACCGACCTTTGTTCCATTGACAAATATCATAGCCCACCTTTCCACTTCCTCATCCAAATTATTAAAAAAAACACACAAACAGTAGAATCCTGCAGAACACCACTTTTCACCGAGCTGCAGACTGAATACTTCCCGTTTACTACCACATAGTGTCTCTATGGGCCAGTCAATTCTGTATCCAGACAGACAGGTTTCTCCGTATCCCAAGCCTCCTTGCTTTCTGAATGAATCTGCCATGGGTAACGTGGTCAAATGCCTTGTTAAATCCATGCACACCGCATCCACTGCTCTACCTTCTTCAATGTGTTTGATCCTATCCTCAAACACTTGCCCGTCACAAAGCCATGCTGACTATTTCTAATCAAGTTATGATTTTCCAAGTAATCATAATGTCTGTCTCTCAGAATCATCTTCATTACTTTGCCCAATACTGATGTAAGACTGACTGGACTGTGATTCTCAGGATTATACCAATTCTCTTTCATGGACAAGGGTGTAATATTTGCCATCCTCAATCATGCGGCACTACTCCAATGGAGAGTGAAGACGCAAATGTTCCGAAATCTCTTCTCTCACCTCCAGTAGCAACTTAGGATGTTTCCCCTCTGGCCCAGAGGATTTATCTATTCTTATGTTTATACTTCAATTAACCTGTACTTCACCTGAAATTGTCTACTCCCTGTCCAACCAACTGATTAACTGCTTTCCATTTCAGGGTTATGTATGATGCTACTTCACTTAGTATGTTTGGTTCCCAATATCCTGTGAACCATGGAATGAAAAATATTGGAAGGCATGAATGCGCTCCTAGTGAAGGGTGCATTTCAACAAATACTAATTGAGTCCCAGAGTTACAGTTTTGGTTCATGAATTGGGCAGCTTGTTAAGGAACAGTGAATGACTGAAGAACTCCGAGGTACAGAGTATTCCAGATGTTACATTCCAGGGTGGATGTGTTTTACCTTAATGCTGGGAATGTTATCGGACAGACAGATGTGATAAGGGAACAAGGTGACATGTGAAAATGTGACATTGTTGCCATTACAGAGATGCGTTTGGGGGAGGTCAGGGCTGACATATCAATATGCTGTGGTACAAGAATTATAGGCAGGACAGGAGAGGGTTAAAATAGGAGGTAGTGTTGCATGATTAGTTATGGAGTCAGTTACTACAGTAAAGAGGGGCGATAGCTTGGAAATATCTTCTAATGAGCATTGGTGGTTAGAGCTCAGGATCAAAACCATGGCCGAGACACTGCTGGGGACATATTATAGACACCTGGATGAAAGAAAGTAGAGGAGCAGATATAAAACCAATTTACTGAGGTGTGTCAAAACAATAATAGGTTTATTATACACAGGTATTTCATTTCCAAGCATTAATTCTGGCAGTGATAATATTTCAAGAGGGGACAGCTGCCTTGAAATTTATTCCAGAAACGCCTTGTATCATCATGGAACAGATACAACAAAGGGTGCGGCAGTGATGTGCCTCACTGTGGGGAATGAAGCCAGTCAGTATATTGCAGGCAGGATTGGGAGAGAATTATATGGCCAGTGACCATGACATCATACATTTTATATTTGGTAAGGAAAAGATTTTAAAAAAGCACTATCTGGTAAATAAAA
>NW_025209384.1:5231-6652 GCF_004010195.1 Chiloscyllium plagiosum | reverse complement strand
CTTCTTCACTAAACAAAAGTAAAGGTGGAGGAGTGGAGAAAATGCAGTTGGTAGCAGAGTAAGTAGTAAGTCATTGGTTTGAGAGGCTTCAGACAGCAGCAGCTCAGAAAAAAGTACAGGCAAGCTCAAACAAATTCCTTTCAATTTATTATTACAGCAGTCAAGATGGCAGTTAGGCCAGTTGCACGTTCATCCTATGGGATGTGGGAGGTCAGAGAGATTTCCACCATCCCTGTTGACTACACGTGTGGAAGGTGCACCCAGCTGCAGCTTCTGGGAGAGCATGTTTGGGAGCTGGAGTTGGATGCACTCAGGATTATCGGAGATGCTGGAAACTTCACGTCTAACTGTTTTAGTGTGGTGGTCACGCCCAAGACCCACCCTGACCATGTTTCTGTAATGGCTATAGTGGCACAGTCCCACATAAACATCCCTGCGTTCATCAGTCTTACCTGTCTGCCCTGTTGCATTTAAATAAACACAATTTAATCCAACAGTCAGTCCTTGTTCCCTATCGTGTTTCAGGCAAAGAGTAGGTTTGGAATGGCAAAGCTAGTAGGCAGAGAGTGCAGCTATCCCCTGTGGCCGTTCCCCATGAAAACAAGTATACCACTTTTGATGCTGTTGGAGGCAACGACCGTTCAAGGGAAAGCAGCGGTAGCCAAATTGGTGGTACTACCACTAGTTTTGGAGAATAGCGGGAAAGGGTAAATTTTAACAGGGTTTTAGAGATAGGAGAATCGATTGTTGGAGGGGCACTTTGGAGATTCTGGGCCCTCAACCTGGAATCCAGCAAGTTGTGCTACGTCCCAGGCGCCAGGTCTCAGGAAGTCTCCGAGGGGCTGCAGAACGTTGTCAAGGGGGAGGGTGACCAGCCAGAAGTCATTGTGCACGTTGGCATCACAAATGATACACGTAGATATAGGAATGAGGTCCTCCAGAGTGATTACAAAGAGCTAGGAGAAAAGTTAAAAACCAAGACGTCGAAGTGGTAATCCCCTGAGTACTTTGTGTTTCATGAGCTCATGAAAGTAAGAAGAGAAGGATATGGCAGATACATGCATAATTAATGAATTGGTGCAGGGGGAAGGCACTCAGATTTTTAGATCATTGGGGTATTTTCTGTGACAGAGTTGACCTGTTCAAGAGGGACAGGTGGACATGCACTGGAAGGGGGTCCAATATCCTGGCAGACAGGTTTGCTCGTGCTCCACGGGAGGGTTTAAACGAGATTGGCAGGGGGTGAGATCCTCAAGAGCATGGAGGCAAGTGCGAGGCTGGAAGGAGATACAGTAATCAGAAACAGTACAGTGAAAAGACAGGTCAGGCTGGAACACAACAGGGAGTGAGAATGCCTGTTTTTATTAAATTGCATTTATTTCAATGGAAGAGGACTGACAGGTAAGGGCGAAGAACTCAGA
>NW_025209384.1:2446-4725 GCF_004010195.1 Chiloscyllium plagiosum | reverse complement strand
CAGCTCCGTTACAGGCAGCTGGGATCAAGTGAATCCCTGGAGATATATAAGGGATACAGGAATTTACTGAAGAAGGAACTCAGTAGTGCGAAAAGGGGACATGAAAGAGCCTTGGCTCAGAAGATTAAGATGAATCCAAAATGGTGCTTTCAGTATATTAAAGGAAAAACAATAACTTGTTAGAAAATAGGACCCCACAAAGACCAAAGTGACATGTATGTGTGGAACCATAAGAGATGAACGAGATCATCAACGGAAATTTCTCATCTGCGTTTAACATGGAGAAAGACATGAATACTTAGGAACTTGGCGAAGTTCGTGGTGATTTCTTAGGGACAGTCCAGATCACAGTAGAGGAGGTACTGGACGTAATAGAATGCTTGAGGTTGGATAAATCTCACGTCCCTTACCAGATATATCCAAGAACACTGCAATGGGCTAGAGAAGCATTTGCGTGGGACCTGGCTAATGATTTGGTCATCATAACCAGAGTTTAGATCCTGGAAGGCTGGAGGATATCAAACATTGTGCCCTTACTTAAGAATGATTGAAAACAATGCCTTGAAACTATGAACAGTGAGTTTAACATCTGTTAAAATTGAGAAAATTTTGAAGGATAAGATGTACATTAATTTGGAAAGACAAGGGTTGATTAGAAATATTGAGAATGACTTTGCGTGTGGGAGATCATGCTTCAAACATTTCTTAAAGTTATTTGATGACGTGACCAGGAAGTTTAACTAGGTCGGGGCAGTAGACGTCAAAAAGTGTGGCGCTGGATAAAACACAGGTAAGGCAGGAAGAAGAGAATCGATATTTCGGGCATTAGCATTTCATCAGGACTGTCCAAAACATCGATTATCTTGTTCCAATTTGCATGACCGGCCATGCTTTTCCAGTACCACATTTGTGGAATCTGATCTCCAGCATCTGCAGTGCTCACTTCCTGCTAGGGTATTAGATTTAGTCAATATGAATTTCAGTTACACCAGGACAGGATAAGACGTTTCAATCCCGGAAGCCTGATATACAGTTAAATTAGGAGGCGAATCAGCCCATCGAACCTATACAATTGTACCGAGAATATATCATGCCGCACTAGTATCCTGTTATGCAGCGACAGGATCAGTCCATTCAGCTACTTCAGGTCAGTAACACAGGAAATTGAAGAGGTCACAAACAAACTGGACTCTGGGAATGCTGGAATAACACGAGGCTATTTAGCTCCGGAAATCTGCCCTTACCTTCAGTAAGGTCAGAGCTGACCTCCTCTTGGCAGCAATTTCTCTTTCATGCCCAAATCTTGGTAGCCGTCGACTCTCTCAAAATTACTTGATACCCTCCTCACCCCCTCCCAATCATTTCAGGGATGCAAATGTCTGGGATAGAGAGGCCCAAACAATCACTATCCTCTAAATGAAGGAAAGACTCCCCACACATATACCTTGGCCTATTGACATGAACAAAAGATATGAACACAGCGTCAGAGTGACTGGCCCTGACATTACATCAAGATTTGATTGAGCAAAGTTTCAAAGGTTCGGAACAAGATTGAACTTAATAGGAATCAGTTGTAAACTCCCCATTGGTTGTGACAATCAGAACACAATGTGGCTGGTGGACATCAATCCTCTCAGTCCCTGGATAGCTCTGTGGGTAATCTTCAGGGGCGCTTCCTTAGCACAAATATCTTCAGCTGCTTCATCAATGTCTTTCCTTCTGTCATTCGATCAGAAGTGAAGATGTTCAGTGAAGATCACATAAAGCATCGAAACCTGGACAATATTCAAGCTCATGCTGTTAACGTGCAGGTAAAATTCGTCTCTTAGCACTGCTGGACCCTGAACATTTCCACAGTAAAGAAAGAGGAACTCATTCAGCATCTCAAGCTGGTTTCATTGGAATGTGAGAAAGCCATTCAACCCATCGAAAGTATTCGATAAGAAGAGACACAACCCATTCACTCTCTGAGATTTTTTTTTTAAATCTGCAAATGTTGGAATTCAAAGTAGACAGTCAGGACGCCGGAACAACAAACAAGAGAGGCGGCATCAGGAGGTGAGAAGTCAACGACTTGAGTAAAAGCCTTCTTCAGGACTGGGAGAGTGTGTGTGGGGCGGGGGGCTAGTTAAGGGGGTCTACATTTAAGGAGGCGGGGTGGGGGAGGTGGAGACAGGATGGTCAGGTTATGACTGGGTTGGTCGATGGGAGGAATGAATCCAGTTGGGAGATGGAAGAAGGGCTGATCAGAGGAATGGAAGGGAGGAGGAGGGGCTGGA
>NW_025209384.1:0-1438 GCF_004010195.1 Chiloscyllium plagiosum | reverse complement strand
GGACAGAAAGAGGGGTGGGGGGAATGAGGGAGGGATGCAGTTGAGAAAAGGGAGAATGAGAAAGGTACAGGGAGAGAGACGGGCGCATAAGAGAAGGGATGCCGAGGAAAAGTGTGGGTGAGAAAGGGAAGAGAGAGCAATGTTATTACTATGTTGTCATGGTAGTCTACATACAGGAATGGTCAAATATTGTCAGATTTCATAGCCAAGATGTACTGGCAGTCAGTGGAGCACTGTTTAATAATCTAATTAAACACTCTGAGAGTAATGGAAGCTGCCATATACAGAGCAGTTGGTACTGAGTAAGGTGTCCAGAGAATTCCACCTTGTTTAATTATGGTCATGAAGACCTACAGTGCTCTTTCTGCCTACTCTGCCTACTCAGCCATACGCTGGTCAGAAACTTTAACTTAAATTTCTGGTCAAATGATGTTCTAGTTAACTAATATGAGACAAGCTGATGTTTGAAATCTCCTATCGTCATTGAATTTGAACCACTGTTCTGTGAACCCTGCTAAGGTATGTCAGTGTGTAATTGGTGAGGACAGGATTCCATTTTACTGTAGTGGATGGTCAACACTCGTTCTTTTGACTTGTGCATGAATCATGTGCAGAATTATATGTTGTTGGCATCGGGCAAGAATAACTCCCTGCCTTCAGAAAAGCAGGAATGACATTTCTACTTTACTCTTAATATAGCCACAATACAGCCTGGAAAACACTTACCCAGTGCCTGAAGTACTGTGAACAGTTTTGATGTCCTGACCCCTGTGGTCCAATTTTTTTTCTGGGATGAAGAAAATGAGAGGTTGCCCAGATCAGACCTACACTCCCTCAAGTTTTGAAAAGGGGGAGCTGATCTCACTGTAATACATCAAATAGATACTGAGAGAGCATTTTACCCCAGCCAAGGAGTGTAGAATTTTAAGGAATAATTTATTTGTCAGTTCCTCAGGAGCTGTCTACCATTTGGTGAAATAAAACCCCCTCCCCCCACTATATACACATATGTCAATGGTTTGGAAAGCTCTCTTGTTCTATAAAGTTATCGAGTGTAATTAGCTAGCATTGTCCCATTTGGTCAATGTTTGATCCAGTTTCCACAAGGTGATTTTAGGTGAAGCAGGCTTTAGGCACGTCCCTGCTTTTGTACTGAGAAGACATTCTGAACATTTACTCCGTGGAAGCCTTTTCTTCCTATGTTTTTCTTGGATATGTTAGTCTCAGAATCGAAGTGGTTTGATGAGTTGAAACATGATTCATGATGATCTAATAGCTGGTAATGCTATGTTTGATTCTGGTCTGAGATTGATTAATTTGAATTGCTCCTGTATGGATTATAGGAGGAGATTTCTGTTGCTGTTACACAGCGCAGGTGAGGACAGTTGCTCCATACAGTCATTATATGTGAACAGTGACTTACTGTTGGTAAAACAGC
>NW_025209383.1:6291-16492 GCF_004010195.1 Chiloscyllium plagiosum | reverse complement strand
CCGTTATTTACAGTTTGCTATTTTGGTGATGTCAATTCGCATTGGGAATGCCTCCCTTAAGGCGGTTGCCAGCGCTGCAACAAAAGCATTCAAGTCTCCGTTCTGCTCCGCTTGCGTGTTCGCTACTCTGGCATGAATGTTTGTGGCTGGCTAATTATAGTCGATTTTAGTGACATCGGCACCTAGTTTTCGTCCCAGGAAACGTCTCATCTCATGTGACATGGGACGGAATTCAGTATAGAACTTCGTCACTTCTTTGGCGAACGTACTACCTCCAACCTCTCTTGAGTCAGGCAACTGTCCATAGGCACTTTCCAGATCCTTCATGTTCCACGGCCGGTGGACCAACACTGGATACTCTTCTTTGCCTGCAACTTCAACCATTGGGACTTGCAGAATTGCCTGGTTAGTTGATCATTTGGCAGTACCGTCACTGTCTGACTCATCATCTGTCTGGGTTGATTGCGAAGAGGCCCTGGGTCCCTTTCCTTCTTGGAGTGGTGGTCCTTCTTTTGCACTTGTTACTTCAATTGGATGCAGGTACGGCGTGCGATCGGTGATACAGTAGACGCTGAGGCGGCGGCCGCTGACGTGGAACCTTAGGCAGGTGGATCCCGTTGGGGGGCTGTTGGTCTCGGATGGCAGTCATCAAGGACAGAATCTGAAACATACTTAACACACTGTGAAGATTCGCTGGGTTGTTTTCCGTGCACGTCTGCGTGTGTATGTGTACTTGATCTATCACTTACTGAAGATTTCCTTTCCCTAATGTCAGCCTCAGCCTTACATGTTATAAGCACTCCAATTCACAGGTTCAATTTTCCCTTCGTTTTCTCCTTCTCTCTCTCGTCCAACCTCCACCTCTATATTTCCAACTATCTCTTACGAAAACTCTAATAAACGATATTCCTTGATCACAATTCTAAATGCTTTACAGACACTGGGCCGTCATAACTGAGCATGTATTGTATTTTCGGTGGGCCATTTCAAGTACTGTGTGGACTCTCGTTTTGTTTGCTCTTGCTGGAGTCCAATTTTAGTGTAACTGGAAAATTGTTCAGGTCTCTCTCTCTCAGGCAGTACCGTTATCATTTTCTTTTGCCTTGCTTACTTACCTCCGGAGGACCCCCCTCACATTGGACACGTCCACCTCAATGCCTTGGTTTTCCTAAACCAAAAAAAAAACAAGTATCCAGTCCGCCTTTGGTGAGTCCAACTCAGTCAGTGTTGGCTCCAATTCAAAAACCACCCTTAAATGTGCTGCCTCTGAAAGACTCTAGAAACGGCAATCCCCTTCCCTTGTGTTTTGCTCTAACACCATTCGAGAGTTAACTAAAGCATGTTCCTGATGTATTTATTCTATTATTGTGAGTCTCTAGGTCTGATTACTTAAGCCACGATTCTTAACCCGGCTCTATTCGATTCGCTTGGGCGATCGACCGATTCCCCGCCCTCTCACGCATAAGGGCCAATTCAGCGCCGAATATGAAGCGAAACACCTTCAAGGCGCTGTCGCCTACGCCTCGAGGGAATCTTCAGAATCCCATCCAGATGCCTGGTCCCGGGACGAGTTCCCAAGTTTACTGTCGTGAAAATTAAATCGACTTGATTCAAATACTAGCAAGAGCAAAGAAATGAGCTATATTTCAATTCTGCAGAATTGACCCCTGTCCAATCATCTCGATGCCTCAATGTAAGGGTTATCTGAGTATTGTTCAGATACTTGCCTCATACTGTTTCTTATCACACCCTCAAGGGCAAAGACTGGGAAAACACTAGTTCTTATTCGATCATCCCCAGGAACATAACAGCTCTGCTTTCATTGAGTTCGACTGTCACAAGGTCCAGTTGTTTGTTTCTCAAACTGAAACAGAGACAAACTGACTGCAAAACTCATCAAGGTATTGTTTTAAAGCTCAGCACAACATTAAATGTTCGAAAAACATTCTCTTTCACATTTCACAGTAAATGGATA
The DNA here is from genome assembly GCF_004010195.1 of Chiloscyllium plagiosum. NCBI lineage: Eukaryota > Metazoa > Chordata > Chondrichthyes > Orectolobiformes > Hemiscylliidae > Chiloscyllium > Chiloscyllium plagiosum. The sequence continues at coordinate 14,517 of NW_025209383.1, read as the reverse complement.
ATTTTCCATTACAGTAAGAGGATTCATGAGGACACAGCAGTAGATGTCATCTATATGGACCTCAGTCAGGCGTTGGAGAAGGTTTCTCATGGGAGACTGATTACCAACGTTCGATCTGAAGGAATACTTGGAGAACTAGCCATTTGGGTACAGAACAGGCTGAACGGTAGAAGGTGGTGGTGGAGGGTTGCATTTCAGACTGGAGGCCTGTGACCAGTGGAGTGCCAAACGGATCGGTGCTGAGTCCTCTACTTTTCGTCGTTTATATAAATGATTTGGATGTGAGCATAAGAGGCATAGTCATTACGTTTGCAGATGACATCAACATTGGAGGTGTAGTGGACAGCAAAGAAGGTTACCACAGATGACAACAGGATCTTGATCAGATGGGCCATAATGCGAGCATTTTGCGTAGCCACGGGCAGATACTATTATCAAAGTTGGTGAACATATTTCTGCGTTTGTAACTCCATGCAGACGATATCCGTTTAAAGTGATGCACGTTCGACTAAAGAACAAGCCCGCCACACTCCAAAGATACATGTACAGAGTTCTGGCTGCGTTGACAAACTGTGCAGTCTATTTGGACAATGTTGTGATCTTTAGCAATTCAAGGAATGATCACAAAAGACTGTTGGCAGAGCTCTTTGAACGACCACGAGAAGCAAAACTGATGCCAAATATAAATAAAACAGAATTCACGAAAGCAGAGGTGACGTTCTTGGGATGTAACATCGGTCATGGCAGGTTGACTCGCACCCCCCATCCCCCACGCCCCCGGAACGTAAAGATGAAGGCTACCGAGGGATTTCCATGATCAACCTCGAAGAAAGAGTTTCTTCAATTCTTCAGACTCAGTGGACTCTGTCAGATGTCGGTTCCAAACTATATTCGTGTAGTGCACCGTTAACCGATTTGCTGAATAAGAACACACCGTTCCAGTGGACAGTACCATGCCAGAAGACACTCGACCATTTGAAGTCGATATTAACCACCAAACCAGTTTTAGAACATAGAACATAGAACAGTACAGCACAGAACAGGCCCTTCAGCCCACGATGTTGTGCCGAACACTGATCCTCCTGTATGTACCCTCAAATTTCTGTGACCATATGTATGTCGAGGAGTCTCTTAAATGTCCCCAATGACACTGCCTTCACAACTGCTGCTGGCAACGCATTACATGCTCTCACAACTCTCTGTGTCAAGAACCCGCGTCTGACATCCCCTCTATACTTTCCTCCAACCAGCTTAGAACTCTGACCCCTCGTGTTAGTCATTTCTGCCCTCGGAAATAGTCTCTGGCTATCGACTCTATTTATGCCCCTCATTACCTTGTATACCTCAATTAAATCCTCTCTTCTCCTCCTTTTCTCCAATGAGAAAAGTCCGAGCTGAGTCAACCTCTCTTCATAAGATAAGCCCTCCAGTCCAGGCAGCATCCTGGTAATCCTCCTCTGAACCCGCTCTAAAGCATCCACATCTTTCTTATAATAGGGCGACCAGAACTGGACACAGTAATCCAAGTGCGGTCTAACCAAAGTTTTATAGAGCTGCAACATGATCTCACGACTCTTAAACTCAATAACCCTGTTAATGAATGGCAAAACACCATATGCTTTCTTAACAACCCTGTCCACTTGGGTGGCCATTTTAAGGAATCTATGTACCTGAACCCCAAGATCCCTCTGTTCCTCCAAACTACCAAGAATCCTATCCTTAATCCTGTACTCAGCTTTCAAATCTGATCTTCCAAAATGCATCACCTCGCATTTATCCAGGTTGAACTCCATCTGCCAACTCTCAGCCCATCTCTGCATCCTGTCAATATCCAGCTGCAGCCTAAAATAGCCCTCTATACTGTCAACGACACCTCCAAAATTGTGCATCTGCAAACTTGCTGACCCATCCTTCAATCCCCTCATCCAAGTCATTCATAAAAATTTCAAACAGTAGAGGCCCAAGTACACAGCCCTGTGGAGCACCACTCACCACAGACTTCCAGGTAGAATATTTTCCTTCTACTACCCCTCGCTGTCTTCTGTTGGCCAGCCAATTCTGTATCCAGACAGTTATGTTCCACTGAATCCCATTCCCCCTGATCTTCTGAACGAGCCGACCCTGGGGAACCTTGCTAATGTCCATATACACCACATCCACAGCTCGACCCTCATCAAATTTCTAGTCACATCCGCAAAGAACTCGATAAGTTTTGTGAGGCATGTCCTGCCCCTCACAAAGCCGTGCCGACTGCATTTAATCAAGTCATAAATCCTATCCCTCAGCATCCTTTCTCACACTTTGCAGACGACAGACGTGAGACTTACTGGTCTGTAATTGCTGGGGATTTCCCTATTTCCTTTCTTGAAGAGAGGAATTACATTTGCCTCTCTCCAGTCCTCAGGTACGACTCCAGTGGAAAGCAAGGATGAGAAGATCTTCGCAAGTGGTGAAGCAATCACATTTCTCGTTTCCCAAAGCAGCCGAGGACAAATCTGGTCCGGGCCAGGCGACTTGTCAATCTTAATGTTTGACAAAATTTTCAGCACATCTCCTTCCTCTATCTCTATCCATTCCAGCATGTACACCTGCTCTTCAAAGGTTTCATTCACTACAAAGTTCGTTTCTTTCGTAAAGACAGAAGCAAAAACTCATTGAGGGCTTCCCTACCTCCTCAGACTCCACACAAATTCACTATGCTATTCCTGATCGGGCCTACTCTTTCTTTGACCATTCTCTTATTCCTCACATAAGTGTAAAATGCCTTTGTGTTCTCCCTAATCCGTTCAGCCAAGCATTTCTCGTGCCCCCTCCTGGGTCTCCTCAGACCATTTTTAAGCTCGATCCTTGCCTGCCTGTAATCCTGTAGAGCTGAGCTTGACCCTAGCTTCTTCCACCTTACGTAAACTACCTTTTTCCTTTTGACGAGAAGCTCCACCGCTCTCGTCCTCCAAGGTTCCTTTATCTTACAACTTCTTGCCTGTCTCAGAGAGACATATTTATTCATCACTTGCAACAACTGCTCCTTAAACAGTCTCCACATGTCTATAGTGCCTTTACCATGGAACAATTGCTCCCAATCCATGCTTCCTAACTCATGTCTAATCGCATCATAGTTTCCTCTTCCCCAATTAATATCCTCCCATTTTGCCATATCCTCACCTTCTCCATAGCTATGTAGAATGTGAGGCAGTTGTGGTCACTATCACCAAAATGCTCTCCCACCACAAGATGTGATACCTGCCCCGGCTCATTGCCGAGCACAAAGTCTAGAATGGCCTCTCCCCCCGTCGGCCTGTCAACGTACTGTGTTAGGAAACCCTCCTGAACACACCTTACAAAAACAGCTCCATTCAAATCTTCTGCTCGAAGGAGGTTGCAATCAATCTTGGGAAAGTTAAAGTCACCCATTACAACAACTCCTACGTCCACACTTTTCCAAAATCTGCCGAGCTATGCTTTCTTCCATCTCCCTGCTGCTATTGGCGGGCCTGTAGTAAACTCCTAATGAGGTGACTGCTCCCTTGCTGATCCTAATTTCCACTCATACTGACTCGGTCGGCAGGGCTTCCTCGACAATGGAAGCTTCTGTTGCTGTGATACCCTCTCTGATTAGTAGTGCTGCACCGTCTCCCCTTTTCCCCCCCTCCCTGTTCATTTTAAATGATCTAAACTCTGGAACATCCAGCAACCATTCCTGCACCTGAAAAACGCATGTCTCTGTTATGGCAACAACATCATAACACCAGGTACTGATCCATGCTCTAAGTTCGTCACTTTTATTCCTGATACTCCTTGCGTTAAAGCAAACACACTTTAACTGATACCTTGGTTCCTTGCCAGGAAAGTTCTTCCCACGAGCTGGGCTACTTTGTGCTACTGCCTTATCTGCATCAACTCTCATCTCGGGTATCCAGCTCAGGGTCCCACCCCACTGCCATACTAGCTTAAACCCTCTCGAACTACTCGTGCAAAACTTCCACCCAGGACATTGGTCCCCTTACAGTTCAGATGCATCCCGTCCTTCTTGGTCAGGTCCCACCTTCCCCAGAAGGCATCCCAATTATCTACATATTTGGAGCCCTCCCTCCTCCACCAGCTGCGCAGCCACGTGATAAGCTGTGCCCTCTCCATGTTCCTCGCCTCGCTATCTCGTGGCACCGGTAGTAAACGAGAGAATACTACTCTGTTCGTCCTGCTTTGCAGCTTCCGTCCTAACTCCGTGAAATCACTTTTTATATCCTTGATCCTTTTCCTGGCTGTATCATTAGTGCCAATATGTAAAAAGATTTCTGGCTGTTCGCCCTCCCCTTTTAGAACCTTATACACCCGATCGGAGACGTCCCGGACCCTGATGCCAGGGAGGCAACATACCTTCCGGGAATCCCGATCCTGACCACAAAATCTCCTGTCGATTCCCCTAACTATCGAGTCCCCTACCTCGAGTACTTTTCTATTCTGCCCCCTTCCCTTCTTTGCCACATTGTCAGGCTCAGTGCAAGAGAACTGACCGCTATGGCTTTCCTCTGGTAGGTCATGCCCCCCCCCCAGCAGTATCCAAAACGGTATACTTATTGCTGAGGGGAATGTCCACAGGGGATCTCTGTCGTGTTTTACCGACACCAAACGTCTCAAAAACGTTTAAAGTCGCCATCGATGGTAGTGACGTTTGTGTTGGAGTTGTACATCAACAGGAAAAATAAGTATGAAAAGGAACTGCCAGTTGGTTACTTTTCAAAGAAAATCAACATCTCGCAGAGGAAATGCTCCACAATCGAAAAAAGAACTATTGATTTTTGTACTGGCCTTACAAATTTAATGTATATGCCCGAACAATGGTTCAGAAACGGTTGTGGACACTGACCACAATCCGCTAAAACGTTTTATATATAAGAATATGATACTATTTCGTTGGCGTCTTATGGTAGATACTTTCAATTTATAAATCGTATGTGTTGCGTGTCTGTAGAATGCATTCACAGACAGGTTATCGCAGATTCAACTTATGGCGTTTAGATGAGATTTGTCATTATTTAATGTTTTATATGTATATATAGGAAAAAGTTAAGGCGATATTATATGAACTTTATCGGTATGTCAGGGTAAAGTATTTAAAAATTAAAATCAAAACATTTCTTCATTATGATGGTTCATTTTTCCTGAAGAGGCGAGGTATTTTAAACATATTGGTGCACGGCTAAGACTGTTAAAAGCAGCAGAATAATCAGACACTGCAACAAGCGTTATCAAGAATACAACAACGTAATACTGGGTCGAACACTCAATTAGTTTATTGCCGAGAGACATAAACATTTCGAGTTGACCACTCAGTTTAAATTTTATCCAGAATAAAATATTTATTTCAATTCAAATTTGAATTGTGTTTATTGAAGATCTTAAAAAGCAATGACACAATCAGATTCTCTGGGGTATGATACGGGGGACATTGAACAGTTGAGAGGAGGACTGTCAAGTCCTTGCATGTAACAATCGTTTTGAAAAAAGATATCTTTTTCCCAGGTAAATAGTGCGGTGAGGAAGGCATATGGCGTACTGGCTTTTATTGGTAGAGGAATTGAGTTCCGGAGTCCTGAGGTCATGATGCAGTTGTATAAGACTCTGGTGCGGCCGCATCTGGAATATTGTGTGCAGTTTTGGTCGCCATACTATAGGAAGGATGTGGAGGCACTGGAACGGGTGCAGAGGAGGTTTACCAGGATGTTGCCTGGTATGGAAGGAAGATCGTATGAGGAAAGACTGAGACACTTGGGGCTGTTTTCATTAGAGAAAAGAAGGTTTAGGGGTGACTTGATTGAGGTGTACAAGATGATTAGGGGGTTAGATAGGGTTGACAGTGTGAACCTTTTCCCGCGTATGGAGTCGGGTATTACAAGGGGGCATAGCTTTAAATTAAGGGGGGTAGATATAGGACTGAAGTTAGGGGTAGGTTCTTCACTCAGCGAGTCGTAAGTTCATGGAATGCCCTGCCAGTAGCAGTGGTGGACTCTCCCTCTTTATGGGCATTTAAGCAGGCATTGGATAGGTATATGGAGGATAGTGGGTTAGTATAGGTTAGGTGGGCTTGGATCGGCGCAACATCGAGGGCCAAAGGGCCTGTACTGCGCTGTATTCTTCTATGTTCTATGTTCTATCTCTGAAAAATGCGTTTTCGATCAGTGACGTGTGGCACAGAATTTTCTAACAAGGAAAAATAAGACACAAGAAGATCTGAAGAAAAGAACCTGCAGTTGCCTGGCTTTGAGAAAAGAAGAGCTGTTTTGTTAACTTTAATTGAGAGTTTTATCTGAATAGAATTATCGAAGGGAACGACACAATGGGCAATAGAAATACATTGTCAATCGTGGTTTATTAATTAATTGGTCTTTTACTTTAGAAATAAAAGTTCTTAATTTTTACTTTGTGCAGTTCTTGGCCAATCGAATTTTTGCAGATTACTGTACGGCATAAATCGTTTCTGTGTTTTATATTAAGCAGGAGGGTTTACCCTTTGTCGTAACGAATCTAAACAAATTTGACAATGCAAGTGTACATCTGTGCAGTTCTTTGAGTGCACTGGAGATTTGCACCATTCATGACCTGAATAAAGGGATTCTCTCCCCCGTGATCTGAATCCCATAAACGAAAGTCCAAAGCAAGCCCCGCCCTCTATCGTAGTTGACAGGATTCGAACCTGCGTGGGAATGCCCCAATAGATTTCAAGTACATCGCCTTAACCACTCGGCCACAACTACATAACGCTGTGAGCTGTCTGTTGAATTAATCATTTCCAGGTCTCTGTTTATGGGGAGCTGAGCAGTTCTGAATCATTGTTTGGTTTCTTTGAATTCAAACACCACAGCTTTCAAATCGATGGAATGTCGGGTCAAAGTGAGTCTGGGTGTTCCACCCCGATAGGTGGAATCGATATTCAGCTTAAAAGAAGGCGGAAATTGCTGGAAAATACTCATCAGGTCGAGCAGGATCTGGGCTGGGAAAAGGCGATTTAACGTTTCAGAACTTCTTCAGAAGTTATTCGAACTCTGCTTTCTCCCAGTAGTACTGGCAAACTCCAGACTTTCCCCAGCATTTTCTACTTTTGTTTCAGATTCTGAAAATCCAAATTCCTTTACATTAGCCATTAAAGCAATACAGAAATTCCTTTCTTGTTCCGGATAAGATTCCTGTTTGGGGAACATTTTCCTGACCACATTAAAAACCCGGAGCGGTGCAGGAAAGAAAACCAATGAAGTATGAGCCGTGAGAGATCCGACCCTGGTGGTCCCAAACCACCAACTGTTCGGTCAATGGATGAACGTGTTGACCATTTACGCAACAAAGACGGGTGAGCTGACTCGTTGCACGATCCATTAAACAGGCGTTTCACGAATTCAAACTTCAGCCTGTCCTTCCCGAAGCGATCGCTATCCTCAATCAGTTTTATTTTTCCAAAATAAATCCTGGGACGTTCACTGTAATGATATGGCAACAAACACATCCATGTCACAGGAACCAACTTTTCTACAACAGCAGTCTGGCTCGCTTCGAGCATTATTCGTATCTTGTGTGTTCCCGAGTTTTCTCGTGATTCTGTGAACGTGGTCTGTTAATAATGATGGGGGAGGGCGCATTGCGGATGGGCGGGTTGATATTCTGGAGGAAATGTTGCCACCGATTAGGGTCAGTTTCCAGAGGACTGGGACTGAAGATATTTACTGAATAACGACATTTGTGTAGAATATATCGAGCCTAATCTCAGGTGAACTGTCAATTATTTGACACACAGATAAGGAGGATTTTAGCAAAACTGCTAAACTTTCTGAGTTTAGCAAATCTGCAGAATTCTTTACAATAGAGAGCTGTCAAGGCTGGGTATGATCAAGGCTGATATGGCGAGCCAATTAGTCACATGGAGAATAAAGGGAAACGGGGATAAGGCGGAACTTTGCAGTTGAGAATGAACCAAATCAGATATGACCTCATTAAAAGGTGGAGACGACCTGATGGTCCGAATGACTTCCATATGTTCCAATATCTTGTCTGTCACTTGGAAACTGCGAAAAACCACTGTGAAGAAAGAAATAGCAGAGCGTTGAGAAAAGTTGATTGGAGTGAAACTGAGTCTCATCATTAGTTGAAAGGAAAAACACACTTGACAACTTTGTCAGAGTTCTTTGATAATATTACATGCCGAGTTGATCAATTTTTGGTCGGCATTCCATAAGGGAC
>NW_025209383.1:0-5749 GCF_004010195.1 Chiloscyllium plagiosum | reverse complement strand
GGGCATGTTGGGATGAGGACAGCGGAATCTAGAAATGGACAGACACAGGTTCAGTGGGTGGGCAAAATCCTTGTAGGTGCAATTTCATGTCGGGCGTTTGAGGTCATGCATTTGGTAGGAAGAGTCAAAAGACTGACTGCAATTAAAATCAAGAGAAACTCCAAAAATGTGCGTTCCCGAGGAGTCTGGGTGCCCTTGTGCATGAAACAACCCATGGTTAGTGACAGACAGATTTTTTCTGCTAAAAAGAATGTCCTTTCGTAATGCTCACAATGAAAGAGATGATATACCAGGGAATGACTGAAATGAAGGAGCCCTGCAAATTAATCGAAAACCAAGATATATCTCGTGCTGTTCTTGGGACATAGCTGATGTATTGTTTACAGATCTCTAAACTTTATTGGAAATGGAGTCAGGAAAGGGAGAGTGGACGTTAAGGACACCCATGATTAAAAGGGGAAAGTGAGTAGTGCAGATGCTGGAGTTTAGAGTCAAGAATGTGGTGCTGCAAAAGCACAGCATTTCAGACAGCATCTGAGGAGCAGGAAAACCACGATTCATGCAAAAGCCTTTCATTAGAAATTTGGTTGGAAGCCTCGAATGTGGAGAGCTAAATGTGTGATGATGGGGCTGGGCTGAAGGTAGCTGAGATAGCAATAGGTGCACGGGGGGTGTAATGTTGATAGTTTGGACGGGAGCGTGATGTACATGGGTGGTAAGGCAATGGGACAAATGGGACAGCTCATAAGGACAGTGCTGAACTGGAGGTTGTGAAGTGGGGTAAGATGGGGGAGGGGAAATGTAGAAACTGGTGAAATCCCAACTGATGCCATGGGGTTGGAGGTTCCCGAAGTGGAGAGTTGGCTACAGAACATAGAACAATACAGCGCAGCACAAGCCCTTTGGCTTTAGATGTTGCGCCGACCTGTGAACTAATCTCAGCTCATCCCCCATACTATCCCATCATCATCCATGTGCTTATCCAAGAATTGTTTACATCTCTCGAATGTGGCTGAACTAACGATATCGACAGGCAGGGCATTCCACGCCCTTACTACTCTCTGAGCAAAGAACCTGCCTCTGACATCTGGCTTAAATCTATAACCCCTGAATTTGTGTTTATGACGACCTATACAAGCTGACATCATCAACCTGAGAAAAAGACATCCACTCTCTCCCTATCTAATCCTCTTACCATCTTGTAACTCTGTATCAAATCCGGTCTTAGCCTTCTTCTTTCCAATGAGAACAGACCCAAGTCTCTTAGATGTTCCTCATAAGACTTTCCCTCCAGAACAGGCAATATCCTGTTAAATCTCGTCTGCAACTTTTCCAATGCTTCCACATCCTTCCTGGAATGGGGCGACCAGGCAGTACAAAATATTGCAAGTGGAACCACACAAGTGTTTTGTATAGATGCAGCATGGCATCATGGCTCAGGAACTCAATCCTCTACCAATGAAACCTAACACAACGTATGCCTTCTTAACACCACTATCAACCTGGATGGAAAGTTTCAGGAATCTATGTACATGGACTTCAAGATCTCCCTGCACATCCACATTACCAAAAATCTTTCCATTAACTCAGTATTCTGCCTTCCTGCTGATGTTCCCAAAGTGAAGCACCTCACATTTAGCTGCATTGAACTTCATTTGCCACCTCTAAGACCAATTCTGCAGTTTATCCGAGCTCCCCTGCAAACTGCAACATTTTTCCACACTATCCACTACTCTACCAACTTTAGTGTTATCTACAAGCTTGCTGACCCATCCGCTTATGCCTGCGTTTTAGACATTTATGAAAATGGCAAACAACAGTGGTCCCAAAATAGATGTTTGTGCCACACCATTCGTAACCGGACTCAAGTCTGAATATTTTCCATTAGCCACCACTTGCTGCCTTCCAACAGAATGTCAGTTTCTAATCCAAACTGCGAAATCATCGTCAATCCCATGCCTCCACATTTTCTCCAACAGCCTAACATGTAGAATCTTATCAAAGGCTTTACAGACGTCCATGCACACGACGTCCAGTGCCCTACCCTGATCCACATGTTTGGTCGCCTTCTCAAAAAATTCACAAAACCATATTGACCATCTGAAATCATTTGTTGCTTGCTGAATGATTGTCAATCCTATCTCTCATAAGCCTTTCCATAATATGTTCATACAAAATACATAAGGCTTATTGGTCTATGATTATTTGGATCATCTGTATTACCCTTCTTGAACAAGGGAACAACTTCTGCTTTCCTCCAATCTTCGAGGGATATTCCTGCCGACAATAATGAAATAAAGATCAAAGGCAAAGCCTCTGCAATCTCCTCCCTGGCTTCCCAGGAAATCCTTGGATAGATTCCATCCGACCCAGGGGACTTACTTATTTTCACGCCTACCAGAAGTCCTCCTTGTAAACCTCAGTCCCATCTAGTCTAGTAGCCTGTATCTCAGATTCTCCTCGACAACGTTGATCTAATTCAATATGAAAACTAACGAACGTTATTCATTTGGCGCCTTCATATCTCCTCTGACTCCACATACAATTCCTCACTACTATCTTTGATTGGTCCTAATCTTACACTCGTCATTCTTTTATTCCCCGTATGTACACGTAGAAATACTTAGGGCTTTCTAAGATTCTATCCGCGAACAACTTCTCATATCCTCCCCGGCTCTGCTGGACTCTCTGTTCAGGTCTTTCCTAACTAACTTATAACTCTCAATCGCCCTAACTGAGCCTTCACGTCAAACCCTAACATAAGCGTTCTTCTTTCTCTTGACATGAGCTTCAATTTCTTTAGTAAGCCACGCCTGCTTCGCTCGATAACTTCCTTCATGCCTGACAGGTACATACTCATCAAGTACATGCAATAGCAGTTCCTTGAGTAAGTTTCCACATTTCAATTGTGGTCATCCCATCCGTTTACTTCCACATCCAGTGCATACTAAATCTTGCCAAATCGCATCATAATTGCCTTTCCGTCAGCCATGAGACTTTCCCTGCAGTATGTAACTATCGCTTTCTCTTGCTTAATAAACATAACCGAATTGTGTTTGCGATCACGAATTGCTCACCGACATCAAAATCTAACCCCGGCCTACCCATTACCTCGTACCAAATCCAATGTTGCCTGTGACTGTTAGTAAGAGGCAGTCTGGCCGCAGGTTTTGGACCTGTGTTGAGGATGAGACAGGAATTCATTAAAGTTGATAGGGACAAATAGTTTTTCAGCTCATCTCCCTCTGTTTCCCTTAATCGCAGGAGATTATTATCATTTGGCGCAGGAATTCACCGATGATATCTTTGTTTGCTTCAAATCTTCTGAACACTGTGCAAGTGAGTAAAATAGTGCACCAGGACCAGGCTGCAATGAGAGAGCCAAGACAGCATGTATTGTCGGAGCGCCATAACTGACGGAATGGTGCTTTCTCTTTCCAACACAAAAAGTTAGTGCTGAAATAGCGGCGCTTTTGGAGGGTCAGTGCTGTGGGAGCTGACTCTGTCAGAGCATCAGTGCTCAGGATGCAGATACTCTCAGATGGTTAGCGCTGAAGGACCGGTTACTGTAACAGGATCAATGCTGAGAGAGTGGGCACTGTCAGAGGGTTAGTATTGAGGGAGCAGGTCCTGTTGGAGTGTCAGGACTGAGCGAGAGGGTACTGTCACGGGGTCAGTGCTGAGTAAGTACCGTCGTCGCCCGTTCAGTGTGGGGGGAGTGAGTGCTATCGGAGTGACAGTGCTGAGGGATTGTATATAAAATAATTCATGCTCGTATTTCCAGAAAAAAACGTCAAATGTCAGCTGGATATGCAAACTGTCCATCAAATCATTCAATGGCAAGTCCGAACATAAATACATTATCAAAAACCTCTCTCATGTTTGAGGACACACGCATCCTGCCTGTCTTTGTCACACATACGCTGCCTGTCTGGTCACATACATCATTCCTTTTCTGGTCTCACACAGCCTCACCCGGTTTTTCACCCACATTCTCCCACTCTCCGTCTCACACACCCTCCATATCTTCGTCACACACATCTTCATTGCCTGGAACAAACTCGAAGTCTGCCAGTACTGGAGTAGACTTCAGTTTATCCACTCCCAGGGATGTGATTGGGTAAAAATGGTTAGAAGTGGGAGCTATCCATTTTCCACTGACCCAGCCCCAATCTGAGCTCTTTGTCTGAACTGAGGGCAGATTGCAGCGAGACATGACAGAGAGAAAGTGAGAGAGAGAGAGTGTCATAAAAATTGAAAGCACAAAATCAGATGCTTCAGTCCAACTTGTCCACGCTGATAATATATCATTAATAACTCTCATCTCATCTGTCAGCATTTGACACATAACTCTCTCAAACCTTCTTACTCATTGACCAATCTTGATGCATTATAAACTTTGTACTTCTACCCTTCTCTACCTCTCCGTCTGGCAACTTATTCTATACTTGCACCATTCTCTGTGAATGATGCTGTGTGTGGGGGAAAGGGTACTCTCAGGCGTTCAAGCTCCTGAGGCACCGAAGGGTTCACATCGGGGAGAAGCCATTCATTCATTCCTTGTGTTGGAAGTGATTCAAACAATTGTCCGACCTACTGAGACATCTTGGCAGCCGCGCAGATGATAAATGTTTGAGTAACACTGACTGCATCTGTTAATTTTATCCAATGATGAGTAAACGTATTAGTGCGTGGAGAATATATAACGAGTCATAAACTGACAGAGTCAGGAGGAACAGATATGAAATGCTTCGATCCTTCATTAAATCTATACGATGTAAAAATTGATTTCCGTTTCTTCCTTCACCATGAAAGCCTTTTTTTCTTTAACACAGGAGGATAAATTAGAGACAGGAGTATTTCCTTAACTTTCCAAAGCGGCAAAGTAATGCAGGATACTCAGTTAAATTTCATCTGTTAACTTTAACTTTGGCAGGCTTAATAAATTACATAAACGAATTCCTCAATAACAGTGACCATCAAGTGTACACTGAAGATTATTGAATAGGGCATCGTGGAGGTATCCAGAAAACGTCCTTAGTGATAGGTTAGGATAGCTCTGCTCTTTGCGATTTTTATAAATGAGTTATATGAGGTAGAAGAGAGGTGAGGTAGTAATTTTGCCGATGACATGAAGGTTGGTGGAATTGTCGCGAGTGTATTCGGCTGTTGTGGATTACAATGGAACATTACGAGGTTGCAGACCTGGGCTGATATGTGGCAGATGGAGTTAAACACGAACAAGTGTGAAGTCGTTCATGTTGGAAGAGCAAATTTCAATGCAGAACACAGGGTTAAAGGATTCCTGAAAGTGTGGGGGAGTAGAGGAATCTTGGTTCATATTGGCTGTATTTACAACAAGTGTCAATCCAAAAAGCCAAGCAAGTTAAAATCTACCAAGGCGCTTCCAGTTTTACAAATAACGTTTTGAAACAGTTGTTCAGAGTGACAATCAAAATGAAATAACTCGTTTCTGATATACTTCAGGAGAACCTTCGAATGTAGTATCCACCCAGGTTACAGTTAAAGTCTAGAAAGTTGAGATGATTTGAACAAGTTGATTTGCTTCTTTGGAGATATTTCAATTGCTTGCCAATAAATTGTGTTTTTGGAAGTTACATTTGATAATCTCTTCACGACCAATCAGAGCAGGACAACGGAGACCGATGTTGTGGCAGACATTCATTTTAATAAATGCACCAGGAATTTCGTATGTAGCACGATGTTTAGCTTTCAGTAAAGGTGCTGA
>NW_025209382.1:12674-16492 GCF_004010195.1 Chiloscyllium plagiosum | reverse complement strand
CTGCATTCAACTGAGTGTGACATCAAGGAGCCCGGGCAAAACTGGAATCCATGGGTATCAGGGGGCAAACTCTGCATTGGTTGAACTCACACCTGGCACATAGGGAGATGGTTGTGGTTGTTGGAGGTCAGTCATCTCAGCTCCAGGACATCTCTGCAGGAGTTCCTCAGGGTAGTGTCCTCGGCCCAACCATCGACAGCTGCTTCATCAATGACCTTCCCTTCATCATCAGGTCAGACGTGGGGATGTTCACTGATGTTTGCACAATGTTCAGCACCATTTGCAACTCCTCTGACACTGAAGCAGTCCATGTTCAATATACAACAAGATCTGGACAATATTCAGGTTTGGGCTGACAAGTGGCAAGTAACATTTGTGCCACACAAATGCCAGGCTATGATACCTCCAGTAAGAGACAAGCTAACCATTATCTTGACTCTGATGGTGGTACCATCAGTTACCATCCCACACTATCAACATCCTGGGAGCTTGCCAATGACCGGATACTGAATTGGACTGGCCGTATAGAGTCATAGAGATGTTCTCCATGGAAGCAGACCCTTCGGTCCAATCCGTCCATGTTGACCAGATATCCCAACCCAATCTAGTCCCACCTGCCAGCACCCGACCCATATCCCTCCAAACCCTTCCTATTCATATACCCATCCAAATGCCTCTTAAATGTTGCAATTGTACCAGCCTCCACCACTTCCTCTAGCAGCTCATTCCATACACGTACCATCCTCTGCGTGAAAAAGTTGCCCCATAGGTCTCTTTTACATCTTTCCCCTCTCACCCTAAACCTATGCCCTCTAGTTCTGGACTCCCCAAACCCAGGGAAAAGACTTTGCCTATAAGCATAGTGACTACAAGAGCAAGTCAGCCTGTCCATCATTTACAAGGCAGAAGTCAGGGAGTGGGATGGAACACTCCCCACTTGCCCTGGATGGGGGCAGCTCCAACAACACTCAAGAGCCTCGACACCATCCAGGACAAAGCAGCCGCCTGATTGGCACCACATCCACAAACATCCCCTCCCTTAACCACTGACACTCAGTCGCAGCAGTGTGTACTATCTACAAGATGCACTGCAGAAATTCACTAACCAACCTTAGACAGCACCTTCCAAACCCATGACCACTTCTATCTAGAAGGACAAGGGCAGGAGATACACCACCTTCAAGTTCTCCTCCAAGCTCCTCAACATCCTGACTTCCAAATAGATCAACCATTCCTTCAGTGCTGCTAGGTCTAAATCTTGGAATTCCCTCCCTAAGGGGATTGTGGGTCTACCTACAGCACATGGACTGCCACAGTTCAAGAAGGCAGCTCACCGCCACCTTCTCAAGGGGCAACTAGGGACAGTGACACTGTATTCCATGAATGAATGTCGGAAAGCACAAATCATTTTCTCTGGAATCTCAGTCTCCAGCCATTCTGGTTTAAAGAACACGTTGAGCATTTCCTTCACCTTCATACCTCAGCCATCTCCCTGTTGTGGTTCCCCCTCACATCCCCATCCACCCTCCTGACCTCCTTTATCTCATTTCCTCAGCTCACCTTTCCCTAACCCATTGCTCCCTCACCCATCCCGCCTCTCCCCCACTGAGCTTAGCCCTCCTCCCCCATCTGAACTCAGGAACCCTCCCCCAGCGCCTCATGCCAACACTCCCCTGAACACAACCTTTGCCCCCGCCCATTCCACTGCACAAACATCAGACAGTGGGAGTAATTGGACACCAGCCATTGTCTCCTTTAGTGCTCCCATTCAGGCTGCAGGACTAGTCCTCCCAAGAGTAGGCCGAGTATAAAATCAGGCCCAAACGCTGTGAGTTATCCAGGATTGTTCTCCAAGTGTGACTGACAATAAGTACAATCAATTGTATTTCAGTCTGAAAATCACTGTGGACGTGAGATTGATGCGAACTGGAGCTGGAATCGGTTTTCGTGTGTGCACTGCAGTGAGAGTTGGACCCAGGAGGCAGCTGACAGAATTTAAATCCAAAGAGAAATCTGGGATTGATTGCTAGTCTTCATAAGAGAGCTGTGGGAATACTGTCAAATGTTGTAAAAACCCACCTCATTCACAAAGGCCCTTCACAGAGGGGAATCTGTCATCTTTTCCCGGTCTGGCCTACATATGATGGAAGATCTACAGAGAGATGTTGAAATTATAATCAGGCCATTGGAGCCTGCTCTACCGTTCAATATGATCATGACTCAGTCCCCTGTTCTTGCGTTCTCTCCAATACTCTTTTGATCCCTTCAGCTGTAAGGACGAGATGGTTGGGAAAGGGGAGGCCTTTAAAAGTGAGATGATGAGAGTTCAGAGACAGGGTGTTCCTGTTAGGCCGGTAGGTGTGGTGAATGCTGGATGACGAGAGAAATTGCAGCTGTGGGTCAAGAAATGGAAGGAAGCATACATCAGGTACAGACAACTGGGATTGAGTGAATCCCTTGAGATGTATAAAGCCAGGAGGAATATAAAGAGGGAAATCAGGAAGGCAGGAAGCAGGCATAAGATAGCTTTGGCAAATAGGGTTAAGGAGAATCCAAAGGGATTCAACAAATGTATTAAGGGCAAAAAGGTAACTATGGAAAGAATAGGGCCCTGAAAAGTCAACGTGGCTGTCTGTGTGTGGAACCACAGGACATAGGGGAGATAGTAAATGAATATTTCGTGTAAGTATTCACTGTGGAGAAGGACATGCAAGATAGCGAACGTGGAGAAATAAATAGTGCTGTCTTGAAAGTCTTCATATTATAGAGGTGGAGGTGGTGCTGTATATCTTACAGTGCAGATCCCCAGGACCTGATCAGGTGTTTCCCAGGTGGTAAGGAAAAGCCAGGGAATTATAGACCCGTGAGCCTGATGTTAGTGGTGGGTAAGTTGTTGGAGGGGATTCTGAGGGACAGGATGTATGTGTATTTGGAAAGGCAAGGACTGATTCGGGATAGTCAACATGGCTTTATGTGTGGGAAATCATGGACATTGTCTGTATGGACTTCAGTAAAGTTATGCATGGTAGGCTGGTTAACAAGGTTGAAAATGTGTTGCTGGAAAAGCGCAGCAGGTCAGGCAGCATCCAAGGAACAGGAGAATCGACGTTTCGGGCATAAGCCCTTCTTCAGGAATGAGGAAAGTGTGTCCAGCAGGCTAAGATAAAAGGTAGGGAGGAGGGACTTGGGGGAGGGGCGTTCGAACGCTGATAGGGGAGGGGAGGGAAATATATCACTGGTGGTGGGGTCCGTTTGGAGGTGGCGGAAATGACGGCGGATGCTACGCTGTACATGGAGGTTGGTGGGTGGTAGGTGAGGACCAGTGGGGATATATTTCCCTCCCCTATCAGCATTCCGAAAAGACCACTCCCTCCGTGACTCCCTCCCCACCAACCCAACCTCCACTCCCGGCACCTTCCCCTGCAACCGCAAGAAATGCAAAACTTGCGCCCACACCTCCCCCCTTACTTCCCTCCAAGGCCCCAAGGGACACTTCCATATCCGCCACAAATTCACCTGCACCTCCACACACATCATCTATTGCATCCGCTGCACCCGATGTGGCCTCCTCTATATTGGCGAGACAGGCCGCCTACTTGCGGAACGTTCCAGAGAACACCTCTGGGACACCCGGACCAAACAACCCAACCACCCCGTGGCTCAACACTCCAACCCCCCCTCCCACTCCACCAAGGACATGCAGGTCCTTGCACTCCTCCATCACCAGACCATGGCAATACGACGGTTGGAGGAAGAGCGCCTCATCTTCCGCCTAGGAACCCTCCAACCACAAGGGATGAACACAGATTTCTCCAGTT
>NW_025209382.1:7081-12483 GCF_004010195.1 Chiloscyllium plagiosum | reverse complement strand
AGGCCTGTGACCAGTGGAGTGCCACAAGGATCGGTGCTGGGTCCACTACTTTTCGTCATTTATATAAATGATTTGGATGTGAATATAAGAGGTACAGTTAGTAAGTTTGCAGATGTTACTAAAATTGGAGGTGTAGTGGACAGCGAAGAGGGTTACCTCAGATTACAACAGGATCTTGCTCAGATGGGCCAATGGGTTGAGAAGTGGCAGATGGAGTTTAATTTAAATAAATGTAAGTGCTGCATTTTGGAAAGATAAATCAGGGCAGGACTTATACACTTAATGGTAAGGTCCTAGGGAGTGTTGCTGAACAACGACCTTGGAGTGCAGGTTCATAGCTCCTTGAAAGTGGAGTTGCAGGTAGATAGGATAGTGAAGAAGGCATTTGGTATGCTTTCCTTTATTGGTCAGAGAATTGAGGACAGGAGTTGGGAGGTCATGTTGCGTCTGTACAGGACATTGGTTAGGCCACTGTTGGAATATTGCCTGCAGTTCTGGTCTCCTTCCTATCGGAAAGATGTTGTTTCAACAAAAATGTTTTTGAAAGAGTTCAGAAAAGATTTACAAGAATGTTGCTGGAACTAGAGAGTTTGAGCTTTAGGGAGAGGCTGGATAGGCTGGGACTTTGGTCTGAAATGTTCTCAGGAGGTCACCACTCAGTCAATGCTACTCCAACTCCACCTCCTCCTTCTCCTTCTCTTGAACAGCTCACACATTGCTTAACACTGCTCCCTTGTGGTGAGGAGGTTATGTAGCATGTAGCCCATGGTTCTATACCTGGGCACTTCTTCAGGGCAACTCTGTCAGTCGCCCATTTATAGCCCCAGGCACCAGTCAAACATCTTCACCAGTCGCCTGCTCAATGGGGTTCCTTGTGCCGCAGTGTATCGCTGCCTGGACTCCTGACCTCTACCAGGAGAGAAGGCACAGGCTGGGTTACTGAGGGGTTGGAATCCCCAATCTGGGGCTGGCAAAGGGCAGCCACACAGGGCAGTATGGCTGCAGTCTTTGGCACTTTGTGACTTGGGGAAGTTTAGCTGGTGGACAGGGGCTCCTGCTGAAGGCTGGGGTAGCTATTGTGCTACTACAGAGAGTCTCAGTCACAGTGAGAGGGTGACTGAGGCAGAGTGTGCTGCAGTCCAGGCCATGGTAATGACAGCAGGTTCAATCCCACGCAGTGCGTCCACCCCCACAGCTCCACCCAGAGCAACATTGGGAAAGGGGATGGATGGGTCAGAGAGAGAGAGAGAGCGAGGGATGAGTAAAGGAAGGGGGGAGAGCTGTTATAAAGTGTAGCTGAGAACAGGGTGAAGTTTGCATCAGATTTGGATAGGATGGTTTAAAAGACATTTAGACTTGCCTTCATCACTCAGACATTAACATTGGAGTAAAGGGATTGGGATGCCATGTTGACCACTGGAGTACTGTGTCCAGTTCTGGTTGCCCTGTTATATTATTAAGCTGGAGAGGGTTCAGAAGAGATTTACCAGGATGTTGCCGGCTATGGAGGGTTTGGATTATGAGGAGAGGCTGGATGGGCTGGGACTTTTTTCACTGGAGCACAGGAGATTATTAGATATTCATAGAATCATGAGAGACATACATAAAGTAAATGGCAGGTGTGTTTTTTCCCCAGAGTGGGGGAGTTCAAGACCAGGGGGCATATTTTTAAGGTGAGAGGAGAAAGATTTAAAAAAGATGAGGGTTAATCTTTTAACATCGAGAGTGGGTCATGTTTGAAATGAATGAACTGCCTGAGGAAGTGGTGGATGCAATTACAGTAACAGTTCAGATACTTGGATAAGTACATGAATAGGGAAGGTTTGGAGGGATATGGGCCAGGAGCAGGAAAGTGGGACTAGTTTGGTCTGGGATTATGGTCGTCATGGACTGGTTGGGCCGAAGGCCCTGTTTCCGTGCTGTATGACTCTGTGATGCTGGCGAGGGGGATGTATGGGGAGTGTAAGGGTCCTCAACTCTTTTTGATCCATTTGATGGACTTTGATGAAGAGTCAGTCTGTAATTCCGGAGACACTGTATGGTCCAAAGGTAGATTGGACAATGACCTGTGCGAGTGACCATGGGAGGACACAGTGAGTCAGACAGGGAAGGTGAGAGGGCAAAACTTTTGCCAATGCAATGTGGGGAAATGTGAACATGTCTACTTGGGCAGGAAGAATAGAAAAAGCAGAATATTGTTTAAACAGAGAGAAATCACAGCCGGGAAGGTAAGTTTGACTATTCAATACTTACCTGTTGAATTAGCGGAGTGGAGCGAAGGCTGAACAGGAGCAGAAGTGGACACAGGGGCTGCTGGGAAAGTGAACTAATATATTCGGGCTGCGGCGAAAGGTGACCATCAGGAGAGGGAAAGGGAAGAGGCAGGCAGTGCAGGAATTCCATGTGGCCATTCCCCTCAGTTACAAGTGTACCCCTTTGAATACTATTGTCGGGGGAACAACCTACCAGGGGAAAGCCACAATGGCCAGGTCTCTGGCACTGAGCCTGGCTCTGTGGCCCAGAAGGGAAGGGGAGACTAGGAGAGTGATAGTGATAGGAGATTCAATGGTGAGAGGAACAGACAGGAGATTCTGTGGTCACAGGCGAGACTCCGGGATGGGATGTTGTCTCCCTGGTGCCAGGGTCAGGGATTTCGTGGATCGAGTTGACAGGATTCTTAAGGGGAAGGGAGAGCATCCACAAGTCGTGGTACACATTGGTACCAATGACATAGCTAGGAAAAGGGATGAGGACGTGAAAAGTGAGTATAGGGAGTTAGGTTGGAAGCTTAAAGGCAGGATAAGCAAAGTAGTAATTTCAGGAATGCTACCGGAGCCAGGGGTTAGTGAGGCTGGGAACAGAGAGCGAGTGTAGCTGAACATGTGGCTGCAGAGCTGGTGTAAGAGGGAGGGCTTCAGATATGTGGATCACTGGGATACCGTCTGGGGAACATGGGACTTGTACAAGGAGGATGGGTTGCATTTGAACTGGAGGGTCACCAATGGGTCCTGGCCAGGAGGTTTGCTCGAGCTCTTCAGGAGGGTTTAAACTAACTTGGCAGGGGGTGGATACCGGAGCTACAGATCAGAGGATGGTGACCAGGCAGATACAGCATGCAGAGAGTCTGTGAGGAAGGATAGACAGCTGATTGGGCAAAGTTCCAGTCAGTGTGATGGGTTGAAGTGTGTCTATTTTAATGCAGTAAGTATCAGGAGTAAGGGTGATGAACTTAAAACATGTATCAGTTCTTGGAGCTATGATGTCGTGGCCATTACGGAGACTTGGATATCACAGGGACAGGAATGATTGTTGTATATTCCAGGGTTTCGATGTTTCAAAAGGAACAGGGAGGGAGGTAAAAGAGGTGGAGGGGGGGGGGGGGGGGGGTAACATTGCTCATCAGGGATAGTCTCACAGCTGGAGAAAGGGAGGTCATCGAGGAGGGTTTGTCTACCAAGTCAGTATGGGTGGCAGTCAGAAACAGGAAAGGAGCTGTCACTTTATTGGGAGTTTTCTATAGACCCCCCCAATAGCAACAGAGACATGGAGGAGCAGATTGGGAGGCAGATTTTGGAAAGGTGCAGAAGTAACAGCGTTGTTGTCATGGCTGACTTCAACTTCCCTAATATTGATTGGAACCGCCTCAGTGTAAATAGGAGCAGATTTTGTCCGGTGTGTCCAGGAAGGATTCCTGACTCAGTATGTAGATAGGTCAATGAGGGGGGAGGCCATGTTGGATTTGGTGCTTGGCAATGAACCAGATAAGGTGTCAGATCTCTCAGTGGGACAGCATTTATGTGATCGTGATCACAGCTCCCTGATCTTTCTGTAGTCATGGAGAGGGATAGGAGCAGCCGGTATGGGAAAATATTTAATTGGGAAAGGGGGAATTACAATGCTGTTAGGCAGGATCTGTGGAGCATAAATTGGGAACAGATATTCTCAGGGAAATGCACAACAGAAATGTGGAGGTTGTTCTGGGAGCACTTGCTGGATAGGTTTGTCCCACTGAGGCAAGGAAGGGCTGGTAGGGTGAAGGAGCCTTGGATGGCAAGAGATGTGGAACATCTAGTCAAGAGGAAGAAGGAAGCTTACTTAAGGTTGAGGAAGCAAGGATCAGACAGGGCTCTAGAGGGTTACAAAGTAGCCAGGAAGGAACTGAAGAATGGACTTGGGAGAGATAGAAGGGGCATGAAAAAGCCTTGGCGGGTAGGATTAAGGAAAACCCCAAAGCATTCTACACTTATGTGAGGAACAAGAGGGTGGCCAGAGTGAGGATAGGGCCGATCAGGGGTAGTGGAGGGAACTCATGCCTGGGTCAGAGGAGGTAGGGGAGGTCCTTAATGAGTACT
This sequence comes from Chiloscyllium plagiosum, assembly GCF_004010195.1. Taxonomy (NCBI): domain Eukaryota; kingdom Metazoa; phylum Chordata; class Chondrichthyes; order Orectolobiformes; family Hemiscylliidae; genus Chiloscyllium; species Chiloscyllium plagiosum. The sequence goes on along the minus strand of NW_025209382.1, from coordinate 8,131 downwards.
TTGCTTCAGTATTCATTAGTGAGAGGGACCTTGTCATTTGTGAGGATGGTGTGAGACAGACTGATATGCCTGATCAGGTCGATATTAAAAAGGAGGATGTGCTGGAAATTTTTAAAAACGTGAGGGTAGATAAGTCCGCTGGGTCAGATGGGATATGCCTGAGGTTACTACAGGACATGAGGGATGAGATTCTGAGCCTTTGGCAATGACCTTTGAATCCTCACTGTCCACTGGAGTAGTAGCAGATGATTGGCGGGTGGCAAGTGTTATTCCCTTGTTCAAGAAAGGGAATAGGGATAATCCTGGGATTTACAGATCAGTCAGTCTTACATCAGTGGTTGGCAAATTATTAGAGAGGATTCTGAGACACAGAATTTATGATTATTTGGAAAGCCATAGTTTGATTAGAGATAGTCTGCATGGCTTTGTGAGGGGCAGGTCATGCCTCACAAACCTTATTGAATTCTTTGAGGATGTGTTGATGAAGGTCGAGCGGTGGATGTGGTGTACATGGATTTTAGCAAAGCATTTGATAAGGTTACCCAAGGTAGGCTTATTCAAAACGTAAGGAGTCATGATAAACATGGAAATCTGGCTGTCTGGATGGATGATGGAAAGTATTCAGCCTGGAGCTCGGTGACCAGTGGTGTACTGCAGGGATCTGTTGTGGGGCCTCTGCTGTTTGTGAGTTTTGTAAATGACTTGGATGAGGAAGTGGAAGGGTGGGTTAGTAAGTTTGCAGATGACACGAAGGTTGATGGAGTTGTGGATAGTGTGGAGGGCTGTTGTAGGTTGCAGTGGGACATTGACAAGATGCAGAACTGGGCTGATAGGTGACAGATGGAGTTCAACCTGGAAACGTGTGAAGTGATTCACTTTGGAAGGTAGAATTTGAATGCAGAATACAGGGTACAAGGCAGGATTGTTGGTAGTGTAGAGGAACAGAGGGATCTTAGGGTCCATGTCCATAGATCTCTCAAAGTTGCTACCCACGTCGATAGGATTGTTAAGAAGGCATATGGTGTGTTGGCTTTAATTAGCAGGGGGATT
>NW_025209382.1:0-5493 GCF_004010195.1 Chiloscyllium plagiosum | reverse complement strand
ATTCCTTAATTACTATTGGGCAATATACTTATGGGCAGAATATACATTTTGTCAAAAATCCCACTTTCCGTTGTTTCATCCGATTTCATTCAGAATCACAAAATGTGTCATTGCAGAGACAGAGGCTCTGTAGCCAATCTTGTCTCCGCTGGCTCTATGGTATTATTTTATTTCTCTCTCCATATAACTCTGAACATTGCACCTTCTCACATCAATATCGAATTCGCTTTTGTACCCATGGAATCTGACTCTTTGTCACTCTCACATAGTGATATACGTACATGCGCCACTCCCTCTGCGAACACATTGTTCCTCGTGTCATTTTTAATTATTTTCCCCATGACTTTCCATTTCTGCCTATTCGTTCTGGATACTTTCCAGCGTTGGAGCATTTTCACGTTGTTATTTCGTCTGTCCAGACCGGTCATGACACGGAAAAGATCAAGCAGATTCAAACAGTGAAGGTTTGGAAAAGCGCAACTTGTCAGGCAGCATCAGGAGCAGGAAATTCGACGTTTTAGATATTAGCTCTTCATTAGGAATGGTGGACTTGGAAGGGGACTGAGAGGTGAATAGGACGGTTGATGGGGCTATAGTGAGAGTGGAGCGGGGATGTAGGAAGTCAATCAGTAGATGCACATTGAGGGGAGACCGTGATAGTTCGGAGTGGAGTTGGAGAAGATGGGTGGGAAGGAAGATGCGCAGGTAGCACAGTTCAAGAGGGCGGTGCTGAATTTGATGGATTTGACTGAGACAGGGTGGGGGGAGGGGAAATGAGGAAACTGATGAAATCCGAGTTTATCCCTTGTGGTTGGAGGGTTCCTAGCCGGAAGATGAGGTGTTCTTCCTCCAACCGTCGTTTTGTTGGAGGAAGAACGCCTCATCTTCCGGCTAGGAACCCTCCAACCACAAGGGATAAACTCGGATTTCATCAGTTTCCTCATTTCCCCTCCCCCCAGCCTGTCTCAGTCAAATCCATCAAATTCAGCACCGCCTTCCTAACCTGAGATCTTCTTCCCGACCTCTCCGCCCCCATTGGTTAAGAAAAAGAAGGAAGCATATGTCAGGTACAGACAGGGTAGATCGAGTGAATCCTTAGAATATAAAGGCAGTAGGATTATACTTAAGAGGGAAATCAGGAGGGCAAAAAGGGGACATGAGATAGCTTTGGCAAATAGAGTTAAGGAAAATCCAAAGGGTTTTTACAAATATATTAAGGACAAAAGGAGAAAATAGGGACACTCAAAGATCAGCAAAGCGGCCTTTGTGTGGAGCTGCAGGAGATCGGGGAGATATTAAAGTGGTATTTTGCATCAGTGTTTACTGTGGAGAAGGATTTGAAGATATCAAATGTAGGGAAATAAATGGTGACAACTTGAAAAATGTCCGGATTAGAGAGGAGGAAGTGCTGGATGTCTTGAAATGCGTTAAAGTGGATAGACCTCCAGGACCTGATCAGCTGTACCCGAGAACTCTGTGGGAAGCTAGAGAAGTGATTGCTGGGCCTCTTGCTGAGATATTTGTATCATCGATAGTCACAGGTGAGGTGCCGGAAGACTGGAGGTTGGCTAACGTGGTGGCACTGTTTAAGAAGGGTGGTAAGGACAAGTCAGAGAACTATAGACCAGTGAGCCTGACCTCAGTGGTGGGCAAGTTGTTGGAGGGATTCCTGAGGGCCAAAATTTACATGTATTTGGAAAGGCAAGGACTGATTAGGGATAGTCAACATGGCTTTGTGTGTGGGAAATCATGTCTCACAAACTTGATTGTGCCTTTTGAAGAAGTAACAAAGAAGATTGATGAGGGCAGAGTGGTGGATGTGATCTATATGGACTTCAGTAAGGCGTTCGACAAGGTTCCCCATGGGAGACTGGTTAGAAAGGTTAGATCTCATGGAATACAGGGAGAACTAGCCATTTGGATACAGAACTGGCTCAAAGGTAGAAGACAGAGGGTGTTGGTGGAGGGTTGTTTTTCAGATTGGAGGCCTGTGACCAGTGGAGTGCCGCAAGGATCGGTGCTGGGTCCACTACATTTCATCATTTATATAAATGATTTGGCTGTGACTAGAAGAGGTATAGTTAGTAAGTTTGCAGATGGCACCAAAATTGGAGGTGTAGTGGACAGCGAAGGCTACCTCAGATTACAATAGGATCTTGATCAGATGGGCCAATGGGCTCAGAAGTGGCAGATGGAGTTTAATTTAGTGAAATGCAAGGTGCTCTTAAGTTCTAGGGAGTGTTGCTGAACAAAGAGACCTTGGAGTGCAGGTTCATAGCTCCTTAAAAGTGGAATCGCAGGTAGATAGGATAGTGAAGAAGGCGTTTGGTATGCTTTCCTTTATTGGTCAGAGTATTGAGTACAGGAGTTGGGAGGTCATATTGCGGCTGTATAGGACATTGGTTAGGCCACTGTGGAATATTGCGTGCAATTCTGGTCTCGTTCCTATTGGAAGGATGCTGTGAAACTTGAAAGGGTTCAGAAAAGATTTACAAGGATGTTGCCAAGATTGGAGGATTTGAGCTACAGGGAGAGGCTAAACAGGCTGGGGCTGTTTTCCCTGGAGCATCAGAGGCTGAGGGGTGACCTTATAGAGGTTTACAAAATCATGAGGGGCATGGATAGGATAAATAGACAAAGTCTTTTCCCTGGGATGAGGGAGTCCAGAACTAGAGGGCATAAGTTTAGGGTGAGAGGGGAAAGAGGGTGGTACGTGTATGGAATGAGCTGCCAGAGGAAATGGTGGAGGTTAGTACAATTTAAGAGGGATCTGGATGGGTATATGAACAGGAAGGGTTTGGAGGGATATGGGCCGGGTGCTGGCAGGTGGGACTAGATTGAGCAGAGGGATCTTGGTGTCCATGTACACAGATCTCTGAAAGTTGCCACCCAGGTAAATAGTGCGGTGAGGAAGGCATATGGCGTACTGGCTTTTATTGGTAGAGGAATTGAGTTCCGGAGTCCTGAGGTCATGATGCAGTTGTATAAGACTCTGGTGCGGCCGCATCTGGAATATTGTGTGCAGTTTTGGTCACCATACTATAGGAAGGATGTGGAGGCACTGAAACGGGTGCAGAGGAGGTTTACCAGGATGTTGCCTGGTATGGAAGGAAAATCGTATGAGGAAAGACTGAGGCACTTGGGGCTGTTTTCACTAGAGAAAAGAAGGTTTAGGGGTGACTTGATTGAGGTGTACAAGATGATTAGGGGGTTAGATAGGGCCGACAGTATGAACCTTTTCCCGCGTATGGAGTCGGGTATTACAAGAGGGCATAGCTTTAAATTAAGGGGGGGTAGATATAGGACTGAAGTTAGGGGTAGGTTCTTCACTCAGCGAGTCGTAAGTTCATGGAATGCCCTGCCAGTAGCAGTGGTGGACTCTCCCTCTTTATGGGCATTTAAGCGGGCATTGGATAGGTATATGGAGGATAGTGGGTTAGTATAGGTTAGGTGGGCTTGGATCGGCGCAACATCGAGGGCCAAAGGGCCTGTACAAAGCTGTATTCTTCTATGTACTATGTTCTAGATTGGGTTGGGATATCTGGTCAGCATAGACAAGTTGGACTGAAGGGTCTGTTTCTGTCCTGTATGTCTCTATGACTATAACTATTAGCCTTTGTTGCCATGGAGCTGGAGGAGGAGTCTTGTGACAGTCATACAGGACATTGGTGAGAGTGAGTTGGAGAATTGGAGTAAGTTGGGGTGGCACGGTGGCTCAGTGGTTAGCACTACTACCTCACAGCGCCAGGGACCTGGGTTCAATTCCAGCCTCGGGTGACTGTCTGTGTGGAGTTTACACATTCTCCCCATATCTGTGTGGGCTCCCTCCGGGTGCTCCGGTTTCCTCCCACAGTCCAAAGATGTGCAGTTTAGGTGAATTGGCCATGCTAAAGTGCCCATAGTGTTAGGTGCATTAGTCAAAGAAAAATGGGTCTAGTTGGGTTACTCGTCGGTGTGGAAGGGCCGAAGGGCCTGTTTCCACAGTGTAGGGAATTAATCATTAGTCAATTGTATACAGCTTTGACCTCCGTACTCAAGGAGGAATATGTTTATTTCTGGGACAGCTCAGAGAAGGTTTAGTAAAAGCTGAATGTTGGGCTGGGGGGTTTGTTGTTAGATAATCAGACCAGGGTGGAATTGAGAAGAATGAGGGCTGATCTTATTGAGACATTCAAGATTGTGAGGGGCGGGGTGTCTCGACAGGGTGCATGCTGGGAGAGGATGGTCCTCCTTGTGGGGCAGTCTAGGCAGCACTGTTTCAGAATTAGGCATCTCCCAATTAAGGTGGATCTGGGGAAGAATGTCTTCTTCGAAAGGAGCTGTAATCTTCACTGTTCCCCACTCCGCTGGGGAGTGGAGACTGGGAGTGGAGACATCCTGTCAGTATCTCCCCCGTGGAGTATCCCGGGATCCACGATCTCAATAAGATCACCTCGCAATCTTCCAAACCCTGACAAACCCAGGCCGAGCCTGTGCCTCCTTTCCCTGGAAGGTAGCCCTCTCCTTGTCGTTTCTCCAGGATAATGTCCACGTTGCTTCCAATAGTTTGATAATTCAGAAACAAGGGGGTCTGAGACAAGAGGAAGGAGCACGGGTTAATCCACTTCTTGCTCGATGCCCTTGCCTCAGACCCTGAGGGTGACCATTGCCCACAATCTCAGCCTCGGAGAGCAGCACTGAGGGAATGCCACAGTGTCTTCACCCTCCTCCTCCAGATGAAAGGAGCTGCCTGTCCTCGCGGCTAGAGAGTGACTGGGGGAGTGACCAGGGGAGCGACCGGGAGAGTGACCAGGGGAGTGACCGGGAGAGTGACCGGGAGAGTGATCGGGGAGTGACCAGGGGAGTGACCAGGAGAGTGACTGGGGGAGTGACCAGGGGAGTGACCGGGAGAGTGACCGGGAGAGTGACCGGGGGAGTGACCGGGAGAGTTTCCGGGGGAGTGACCGGGAGAGTGACCGGGAGAGTGACCAGGAAAGTGACCGGAGGAATGACCGGGGGAGTGACCAGGAGTGACCGTGGGAGTGACCGGGGGAGTGACTGAGGGACTGACCGTGGGAGTGACCGGGGGAGAGTGACCAGGGGAGTGACTGAGGGACTGACCATGGGAGTGACCGGGAGAGTGACTGAGGGAGTGACCGGGGGAGTGTCTGGGGGAGTGACCGAGGGAGTGACCGTGGGAGTGACCGGGGGAGTGACCGAGCGACTGACCGTGGGAGTGACTGAGGGAGTGACCGAGGGAGTGTCTGGGGGAGTGAGTGTGGAAGTGACAGTGGGAGTGACCGGGGGAGTGACCGAGGGACTGACAGTGGGAGTGACCGGGGGAGTGACTGAGGGAGTGACCGAGGGAGTGTCTGGGGGAGTGACCGAGAGAGTGTCCGTGGGAGTGACCAGGGGAGTGACCGAGGGAGTGACCGGGAGAGTGACCGGGGGAGTGACTGTGGACGTGACCGAGGGAGTGACCGGGGGAGTGACCGGGAGAGTGACCGGGAAAGT
>NW_025209381.1:9851-16486 GCF_004010195.1 Chiloscyllium plagiosum | reverse complement strand
CTTCTGCCTTGCCACCATCCGGCAGCTGCCATCCGTGCACCCCATCTACAAGGTACACTGCGGGCCCAAGGAGGCATCCCCTGGGAAGCGTTGCTTGTTTAAGGAGGAGTGCAGGATCTCAAAGGTTTTAATACTGCCCTCTTGACCTGTCTATCTTCCTTCCCACATAACTACTCCACCTTCCCCTTCGACCTATTACCTTCACACCCAATCGACTTCCCAGCTACCTTCCCCCCAAGCCCCATTCAGCCATCTCTCAGCACCTTATGCCCACAAGCCTCATTCCTGATGAAGGGCTTTTACCCAAAACATTGATTCCACTGCTCCTCGGATGCCGCCTGACCAGCTGTGCTTTTCCAGCACCACAATCTGATCTCCAACATCTGCAGTCCTCACTTTCTCCATAGAATCCCTACAGTGTGGAAGCAGATCATTTGGCCCAACAAGTCCACACTGACCCTCCGAAGCGTATCACACCCTGAACCATGCCCCCCCCTACATTTACCCCTGACTAATGCACCTAACCTACACATTCCTGACCACTATGGGCAATTTAGCATGGCCAATCCACCCTAACCTCCACATCTTTGTGATAGTGGGAGGAAACGCACACAGACATGGGGAAAATATGCAAACTCCACACAGACAGTCGCCGAAGCTGGAATCGAACCCAGATCCCTGGCCTGTGAGGCAGCAGTGCTAACCACTGAGCCACCTCTGAGGGACAAAGGTTCCACCATCTGCCGTGGCGGGATTTGAAGCCAGCTTCCCAGCGCCTGCAGGAATTTGCTCCTTCCCAGAACATTACATAATTCTGAGAATATTAATCTCCAGATTAATAGCCCAGCGATAAGCCATCACCTCCCCCAGTCAGCCTTGTACAACTCACCTTATGGTGTGAAGGTCTTTGTGTCCTTTCAAATCAGTTTAACTGTTCGTTGTCACTATTTGGCGGTGACTCACTTCCCCCTGCCTCCAGCCCATTGAGTCTGCTCCACCATTCAATGTGATCGTTGGCTCATCTGATAAACCTCAACTCTACTTTCCTCTGAATTCTGTGTTCACGTTTCAGCTCCTGGTTCCTCATGTGAGAGACACGATGCACATTAACGTCAAAAGCCGAACAGACATGTTGGGTCCAGATGGACGTATTAACAAGGTGGGTTGAGTTTCGTGTAACCCCTTCATTGCTATGCCAAAGCATTTTGATTAATTTGTTAAGATGGGGAAAATTCATAGAATCCCTGCAGTGCAGAAAGAGGCCATTCAGCCCAACAGAATCTGCACCAACCTTCCAAAGAGCATCCCAACTTTACTGTATCCGGTACATGTGACAATAATAATGTTGTTTTTATGTCTCCATAGTCTTACCAGACCATAGGGCTGCTCTCTCATCAGGGACAGCTGACTGAGAAGTGGTGATTTAACCTGAGGGCCACCAAACCTTGACAAAGGGTGAGGTTGAAAAGGAGAGTCCTTCACTTTAACCTCAGCCAGTGACGGGAATTGAGCCACTGCCGTTGATATCACACCGCTTTATAAACTAACCATCCAGCCAACTGAGCTACATCAACTTTCACAATAATAAGGATCAAATATCTCTCACCTCACATTTAGTATAGTTAACCCACCTAGCCTGCACATCCTGAACACTACAGGATAACTTCCCATAGCCAATCCACCCTAATCTGCACATCTTTGGACTGTGGGAGTAAACCAGAGCACCTGAAGCAAACCCACGCAGACACAGGGAGAATGTGCAAACTCCACACAGACATTCGCCCGAGGGTGAAATCGAACTGGGTCTCTGGTGCTGTGAGGCAGCAGTGCTAACTCGGGTAACTGTCTGTGTGGAGTTTGCACATTCTCCCCATGTCTGCATGGGTTTCCTCCCACAGTCCAAAGGTATGTAGGTTAGGGTGGATTGGCCGTGTTAAATTGTCTTATAGTGTCCAGGGATGTGCAGGTTAGATGGATTAGCCATGGGAAAATACAGGGTTACAGGGATAGGGTAAAGGATGGTTCTGGGTGGGATGCTCTTCGGAGGGTCGGTGTGGACTCGATGGGCTGAATGGCCAGCTTCCACGCTGTAATGACTCTATAATGAATTGATTCTACGTTGTGAAGATGTCTCTGATTTAAAATAGCGAAAGCCCAGCAGTATTCGAAGTGCCTTGTGAAGTAACAGGAAGAGTACTGGGCCTGTCTACACCCTTCCCTTACCCTGCCCATCTTCTCCCAATATCTCCATGTCACAGATAGCAATGCATTCTGGGTTAAGGAAATCTGCTCACTGCAAGACCAACGTTTCACTGCTCTGGCCCTCTCACTTTATAAACAGAAGCATAGACAATATGAGCAAGAGTAGGCCATTCATCCCTTCAATGCTGCTCCACTGTGGGGGGGGCTTGGTGGCTCAGTGGTTAGCACTGCTGCCTCACAGCACCAGGGTCCCAGGTTCGATTCCAGCCTCAGGTGACTGTCTGTGTGGAGTTTGCACATTCTCCCCGTGTCTGGTTTCCTCCCACAGTTCAAAGATGTGCGGGTTAGGGTGAATTGGCCATATTAAATTACCCATAGCATTAGGTGCATTAGTCAGAGGGAAGTGGGTCATTCTTTGGAGGATCAGTGTGGATTTGTTGGGCCAAAGGGCCTGTTTCCACACTATAGGGAATCCAATCAGATTCATCCAACTCTATTCCCGTTTCCTCCATTTGGCCCTAAGGACTATAACTAACTCCTTCTTGGAAAATGTCAATGTTTTGACCTTGATCCTTCTCTGTAGCAGAGAATTCCTCAGGCTCCCACTCTCTGGGCAAAGATATTATTCTTCATCTCCATCCTAAAGGGCCTACACTCGTTTCCTTAAATAGTGATTCCCTGGTTCTGGATTCCCCTCAGTCATCCCTCCTGCCTGTCAGAATTTTATGGGTTTCTGTGAGATGCCCCTCTCATTCTTCTAGACTTCAGTGAATATAGTTCCTCATCGATCCCATCTCAATTCATATATCACTCCTACCATCGCTGGAATCAGTCTGGGACGCCTTTATGGCAAGTATATATACCTTCACTTCCAGTTTCCTTACCAAACCTTTGCCTGACCAATCTCTCCACGCACAACTTTAGGACACTCATATTTTTAATATTCAAGCCAGCCGGGCCCGATTTCCCTCACCCACGTTCAACCCGTGTAGCAGTAGTGTGTCCCGTCAACAAATCGCACTACAGAAATTTCACCAAGGCTCCACCCTGAAGGTTTCTCTCCAATGTGTGAATGAGTTGGCATGGAACTTGCAGGGGGCAGTGTTCCCATGTATCTGCCGCCCTTGTCCTTCTAGATGGAAGTGGCCATGGCTTTGGAAGGTGCTGTCTGAGGATTTTTGGTGAATTCCTGCAGTGCATCTTGTAGATGGTATGCACTGATGCTACTGAGCATTGCTGGTGCCAGTCAAGTGTGCTGCTTTGTCCTGGATTGTATTGAGTTTCTTGCATATTTTTGGAGCTGTACCCATCCAGGCAAATGGGGGACTATTCCATCTGACCCCTCGAGCTGCTCTGCCATTCAATAAGATCATGGCTGATCTTTTCCTGGCCTCAGCTCCACTTACCCACCCGCTGACCCTAACCCTTAATTCCTTTACTGTTCGAAAATCTGTCTAACTCTGCCTTAAAAACATTCAATGAGGTAGCCTCAACTGCTTCCCTGGTCAGGGAATTCCACAGATTCACAACTCTTTGGTTGAAGATATTCCTCCTCAACTCAGTCCCAAGTCTGCTCCCCCCTCATTTTCAGGCTATGCCCCTTCGTTCTAGTTTCATCCGCCAGTGGAAACGACCTCCCTGCTTCTAGCTTCTCTATCACACTCCTGACTTGTGGATGGTGGACAGGTTTTAAGTAGTCAGGAAGTGAGTTACTCGCTGCAGGATTCCTAGCCTCTGACCTGCACTTGTGGCCATTGTATTTATATGGCTGATCCATTTCAGTCTCTGGTCAATGGTCAATTCTGCCAGGATGTTGATAGTGAGGTATTCAGCAAGGGTAACACCATTCAATGTCAAGGGGTGATGGTTGGAGTGGGGGGTCCCATATTAGAGATGAGCCCTACAGTGTATCCAGTTAGTAAGCATCTAGGTTGGGCCCAGGGGCTCTTGTGGTGCAGTGTTAGTGTCCTACCTCTGAGCCAGGAGGTTTGGATTCAGGTCCCACCTGTTCCAGAGGGGTGTGATACCATTTCTGAACAGGTTGACCAAAAAGCATCGATATTTTGGGCTCACAACAGAATGGTAGTGGAGTGAGAGAGTTAGAGAGAGCGTCGTGCCTGTTACTCTCCTACACCGCCATGGATTGTACCATTCAGGGAGATAGCCCCATTCGATATTTCACTTCTTTTGAGTGACATCAGCTCGCTCTTTCTGCCAGTTTCTGAGTAGCTTAAAGAAGATGTTGCTTGCAGTCCCATGTTGCATCTTTGACCCCAATCTCTTGTGTTCACTCCACAGGCGTTTGGCATCAGAACTGAAGGTTTCTTTGCACTCGCTTGGAAAGAGCTCGATCCAGTTGCTGTGTCTGCCAGACCGCTTGCGGCAGTATTGAGTCGCAGAACTCAACAGCTACTAATACAAGGATGATGGCCTGTTGATATGGTCTGCGATTCACAAGTAAAGTACAAGTCGCCACAGTCTCACCAGGCCACAGGGCTGCTCTCTCGTCAGGGAGGCGATTGATGGCCACACCTCAGGCAAGGGGAGAGGTTGGGCAGGAGAATCCTTCATAGTGACCACAGCCAATGTGGGAATCAAACCCACGTTGTATGTTTTTTAATTCATTTGTGGGACTTGGGCATCACTGGCTGGCCAGCATTGATCGCCCATCCCTATTTGTCCTTGAGAAGGCGGTGGTGAGCTGCCTTCTTGAATCGCTGCAGTCCACTTGCTGTGGGTTGACCCACAATGCTGGTAGGGAGGGAATTCCAGGATTTTGACCCAATGACTGTGAGGGAACAGCGGTATGTTTCCAAGTCAGGGTGGTGAGTGGCTTGGAGGGGAACTTGCAGGAGGCTGCTATTCCCAAGTAGCTGCTGCCCTTGTCCTTGTAGATGGAAGTGGTGTTTTAAAAAATTCTCAAGGTCAGGTTCGTAGAAGAGTAGTCTGACACAGAACAAACGACCAAGAGGCGAGTCTGCTAGAATATGGGCATTTTATTCCCCGCAGCGTCGCCAGAACGGGTCTGGCTTATACTCACTCTACATGTTACCAAAACTGGGAGCCGTCAGTCCTCGTAGAGCGGTTGCCAACAACCCACGCTCGGCGGTTAAACGTAACCCCGGAGCAGACTCACCGAACTGGAGACTTTTCCAGCTGATATACTCCCTTCCAGATATAAACATTCATGTGAACAGCAGAGCAAGGCTAAAAAACACATTCCATTCTGGTTACATACAGATAAGAAGATTCACACGGGACTAAGCAACACCTCCATTCCGGTTAGATTCACACATGTATTGGGACATAATTTTTAACCGTTTCACCACATTCCACTGCTTGGAATTTTACACCACATTCCACTGCTTGGAATTTTACACCACATTCCACTGCTTGGAATTTTACACCACATTCCACTGCTTGGAATTTTACACCACATTCCACTGCTTGGAATTTTACACCACATTCCACTGCTTGGAATTTTACACCACATTCCACTGCTTGGAATTTTACACCACATTCCACTGCTTGGCCCAATACATGTGTTACATTATGCTTAATTCAGTTCAATTCGTGTCAGTTAATTTCAGTTCAGTCAATTCAGTGTAGGTCAATTCAGCTCAGTTCAGGTCTGTTCAGTTCAATTCAATTGTGTTCAATTCAGTTCCGTCCATTTCAATTCAATTTAGCTAAGTTCCATTTTGTTCCGTTCAATTTGATTCACTTCAGTTCAATTCAGTTCAGTTCCACTCAGTTCAGTTCAGTTCAATCCCATTCAATTCTGTTAACTCCGCTTCAGATTTTTGGACATGCCCACATCCTCCGCTGTACCCCAGGCAAGGGGTTCTTCATCAGGACTGGGATCCTCTCTCAAACAAACTGCCACGTACATGCCCACATCCATGCCATCCCGGGACGGTCGGGACCTCCACAGTTTGTTCTTCTGGTTTCTTAGTCGTTTTCCAAAACATTGTTCTGTATCAAAATCTCTCCTCAATTGCGATTGACCCTGCTCGACTACGCCAAATGTTTTAAAAAATTCTCAAGGTCAGGTTCGTAGGAGAGTAGTCTGACACAGAACAAACGACCAAGAGGCGAGACTGCTAGAATATGGGCATTTTATTCCCCGCAGCGTCGCCACAACCAGGTCCAAACAACGGGTCTGGCTTATACTCACTCTACATGTTACAAAAACTGGGAGCCGTCAGTTCTCGTAGAGCGGTTGCCAACAACCCACGCTCGGCGGTTAAACGTAACCCCGGAGCAGACTCACCGAACTGGAGACTTTTCCAGCTGATATACTCTTTTCCAGATATAAACATTCATGTGAACAGCAGAGCAAGGCTAAAAAACACATTCCATTCTGGTTACATACAGATAAGAAGATTCACACGGGACTAAGCAACACCTCCATCCCGGTTAGATTCACACAT
>NW_025209381.1:0-4070 GCF_004010195.1 Chiloscyllium plagiosum | reverse complement strand
CGCGGGCCTGGGCGACACCTTCCAGTTTCGGTCAGGTTCACACATGTATTGGGACACAAGTTTAGCCCTTTCACCACATTCCACTGCTTGGCCCAATACATGTGTTACATTATGATTCACACATGTATTGGGACATAATTTTAACCCTTTCACCACATTCCACTGCTTGGCCCAATACATGTGTTACATTATGATTCACACATGTATTGGGACATAATTTTTAACCGTTTCACCACATTCCACTGCTTGGCCCAATACATGTGTTACATTATGATTCACACATGTATTGGGACATAATTTTTAACCGTTTCACCACATTCCACTGCTTGGCCCAATACATGTGTTACATTATGATTCACACATGTATTGGGACATAATTTTTAACCGTTTCACCACATTCCACTGCTTGGCCCAATACATGTGTTACATTATGATTCACACATGTATTGGGACATAATTTTTAACCGTTTCACCACATTCCACTGCTTGGCCCAATACATGTGTTACATTATGATTCACACATGTATTGGGACATAATTTTTAACCGTTTCACCACATTCCACTGCTTGGCCCAATACATGTGTTACATTATGATTCACACATGTATTGGGACATAATTTTTAACCGTTTCACCACATTCCACTGCTTGGCCCAATACATGTGTTACATTATGATTCACACATGTATTGGGACATAATTTTACACCACATTCCACTGCTTGGCCCAATACATGTGTTACATTATGCTTAATTCAGTTCAATTCGTTTCAGTTAATTTCAGTTCAGTCAATTCAGTGTAGTTCAATTCAGCTCAGTTCAGGTCTGTTCAGTTCAATTCAATTGTGTTCAATTCAGTTCCGTCCATTTCAATTCAATTTAGCTCAGTTCCATTTTGTTCCGTTCAATTTGATTCACTTCAGTTCAATTCAGTTCAGTTCCACTCAGTTCAGTTCAGTTCAATCCCATTCAATTCTGTTAACTCCGCTTCAGCTTTTTGGACATGCCCACATCCTCCGCTGTACCCCAGGCAAGGGGTTCTTCGGCAGGACTGGGATCCTCTCAAGGGTGGACAGCAGCGACCCTGGGGTTCCTACGCCCTCGGCCTCCCAGTTCTCCGGTCGCCCCCCACCATTTCTCAAACAAACTGCCACGCCATGCCCCGGTCCATGCCATCCCGGGACGGTCGGGGCCTCCACAGTTTGTTCCTCTGGTTTCTTTGCCTTTTTCCAAAACATTGTTCTGTATCAAAATCTTTCCTCAATTGCGATTGATCCTGCCGACTACGCCAAAATGTTTTTAAAAATTCTCATGGTCAAGGACCAGGCTCGCAGGAAAGTAGTCTGACACAGAGCAAACAGCCAAGAGGCGAGTCTGCTAGAATATAAGTGTTTTATTCCCCGCAGCGTCGCCACAACCAGGTCTCGTACTTACAACGGGTCTGGTTTATACTCACTCTACGTGTTACCGGAACTGGGAGCCGTCAGTTCTCGTAGAGCGGTTGCCAACAACCCACGCTCGGCGGTTAAGCGCAACCCCGGAGCAGACTCTACCGTACTGGAGGCTTTTCCAGCTGATATACTCTTTTCGAGATCTAAACATTCATGTGAACAGCAGAGCAAGGCTGAAAAACACATTCCATTCTGGTTACATACAGATAAGAAGATTCACATGGGAAGGTGTATAATAAGATTCACACGGGACTAAGCGACACCTTCCATTTTCGGTTAGATTCACACATGTATTGGGACACAATTTTAACCCTTTCACCACAATCCCCCATTGGGGTAAGGTTCAAGTCAGACGGTATTCAGAAATAACTGCATGCAGCTCCGAGCACCTCTGGTGGAATGGTTCCAGGAGTGAGACACTTGTGACAAGAGATGCTGGGGCTGCCATCCTTGGAGAGGGGAAGGCTAAGAGGAGATTTGATGGAAGTCTTCAAGATCACGAGTCGATAGGGAGCTACTATTGCCCTACGAGAAAGGGATCGACAACCAGAGGGAGCTTCAAAAGAAGCAATTGTGGGGTGAGAAAAGCATTCAAGGCTGAGATACAGAGAGAGATTTATAATCAGTCAGGGGATCATGAGGTGTGAGCAAAGGCTGGCAGGTGGGGATGAGGATATTAGCAATCACATCACTCAATGAAGAAGGAGAAAGGGCACAGCATTTTGTGTTTTTGCAATCCTCGCTGATTGTTAACCTATTTTAACATGGCCTTTAGGTTTGTAACCAATGTGGTAACATTCTACTACCTAAAGGATTGGCCAGTCCTGGATGACCCTGAGCCTCAGGCCTGAAGTTGGATTTCAAGACATTAAGATCTCTGGTAATTAGATGTAAACTGGCTCTTGACCTGTGAAATCGTAGCAGCTCACTGAATCACAGGAGGCCATTCAGCCTCTCCTGGCTTTTGGAAAGGACGTTCCAATTAATTAGATTAGGTTAGATTCCCTACAGTTTGGAAACAAGCCCTTCGGCCCAACAAGTCCATACTAACCTAAGGTTTAGATACATAATTCTTTGAACGGTGGCTCAGTGGTTAGCACTGCTACCTCACAGATCCAGGGACCCAGGTTCGTTTCCAGCCTCGGGCGACTGTCTGCGTGGACTTTGTACATTCTCCCTGTGTCTGCATGGGTTTCCTCCGGGTGCTCCGGTTTCCTCCCACAATCCAAGGATGTGGGTGATTTGACCATGCTAAGTTGTCCCATAGTGCCCAGGGATGTGTAGGTTAGGTGCATTAGTCAGGGGTAAATATAGAGTAATATGGTAGGGAAATGGGTTTGGGTGGGATACTCTTCGGAGGGTCAGTGTGGACTTGTTGGGCCGAAGGGCCTGTTTCCACACTGTAGGGAATCTATGATTCTGTTGTACAAGATGTTGGTCAGGCCTCTTCTGGAGTATTGCATCCTGTTCTGGTTGCTCTGTTATAGGAAGGATACTATTAAACTGGACAGGGTTCAGAAGAGATTTGCCAGGCTGTTAGAGGGTTTGAGTTAGAAAGACAGGCTGGATAGACTTGGGCTTTTTCCACTGGAGCATATGAGGTTGAGGGGTGACCTTACAGCCGTTTACTAAATCACGTGGGGTATATATAAGATGAACGGCAGGTGCCTTTTCCCTAGAGTGGGGGTTTTCAAGACTAGGGGACACATTTTTAAGGTGAGAAAAGAAAGAATTTAAAAAGACATGAAGGGCAATTGTTTTTCCACCGAGTGTGGTATGAACTTGGAGAGAAAATGGTGCATGTGGGTCCAGTTACAGTGAATTGGTTGGAGGGATGACAAATAAGGAAACACTGGAGAGGCACATATAGACCATGCCCCCACTCAAAAATAAATAGCAGATATAGTGTTGGGAAGAATGGAATTCAGGATACAGTACACGGTTCTGGAAATACATCATATAGGAAGGATGTGATGGCAGTGGAGGGTGCAGAGGAGATTCACCAGGGTGTTGCCCTGGGCTGGACAGATTTACGAGAATGTTTGCCTGGACTGGAGAGTTTCAGTGATGAAGAGAGATTGAACAGACTAGGGCTGTTTTCTTTGGAGTGGAGGAGATTGAGAGGAGACATGATTGAGATGTGGAAAGCTGTGAGGACCATGGACAGGGCAGATAGGAAGAACCTTTTCCACCTTGATGGAGGGAATCGTTGATCAGGGGCTTGACTGCAAGGGGCAGGAGGTTTACAGGGGATGGAATGTTTACCCAGGAGTCTGGAACTCAGTGCGTGTAAGGATGGTCTGGGAAAAAACTGCAGAACATTGAAGAATTCAGAGTGCACTCACAATGCCAAGACATTGACCAAGTGCAGGAAAATGGGATTAGAGTAGTGAGGTAGTTGCTTTTGATTGGCACAGACTCAATGGGCTGAAGGACCTTTTTCTGTGCTGTAGACCCCGACAGCTCTGTAAACCTGAGCTGCTTGTCATTACTTCAAAGCATGGGAAACCTTAAACTTCTTTCGAACTGCCCAGATCCATATTCGCAATAAGCTGATGGAGGATTGACTCATGGGATATTACTGAAGCTCATTTTTCCCAGATCGGTCTATCACTGGAGTGAC
>NW_025209380.1:15620-16475 GCF_004010195.1 Chiloscyllium plagiosum | reverse complement strand
CATCAAATCCTTGGAAAATCCATGTGAAACAGGGAAGGGGAGCTCAGGGATGAAGGAAGCTTTAAACAGAAGCTTCCCGATTAACCATGATGGGGTGGGGGTGGGGAATGGGAAAGGGTACTGGATACAGGCAGGAAAGTGGATTCCAGTCAGCACTGACACAGCATTGGTGGCAGGACAGGTTCAAAGGGCTGAATGGCCTACTCCAGCTTCATACTTTGTTGATATTCCCAATGGAAAGGAGCAGTGCAGGTGAATTAAGGAATTAAAAGGATGGGGAGGCACTGGTCTTTGTTCCCATGGGAAAGAATTGTGAAGCTGGGAGGGGATGTTAAAGTGTATTTGGAGCACGACACGCTCCAGGCTGGAGGGGAATGCCCAGGTCCACAGACAGGGCCATTCCCAGGGCCTCCCACAAAAACGGCAGTGACCTGACCCAGACAGGAGCATCAGTCACCTCAGCCCCACGTTCTGTCGTCCACAGAACAGCATCGATGTGTAGTATCTCTGTTGTCATGGTGTTGGAGGGTAACCCAGCACCATAAACATGTGGGGGCCCATCTCTCGCACATAAATACAGCTCAATGATCAGGAAAGAAGAAGCTCAAGTCTGGAATTCACGGCACTGAAACTGTCCAATGTTATGTTTTCCTGAGAAACAGAAAGGAACTGTTCACTAAGGCTCCTCTGAGCTGAAACCCCCAAATAAACCGTCACCACCCCAGCAGCTGCCCTTGTCGGAGATCACGACACCCACCCTCTGCACTGTGCCATGTCAGAGACAATCAGATCTCGCGGCTTCTGTTTCTGAGGCATGGGATTTTGAGGCTGGTCAAACAGTGACCTACAGTGAGG
>NW_025209380.1:11423-14227 GCF_004010195.1 Chiloscyllium plagiosum | reverse complement strand
TGGCGTATATTGATGACCTGGTGACTTTAGTCACTCATGGATGGAATATTTACAACACTTAGGAGACTTGTTCGATGAACTTCGCAAGGTAGGCTTCGTGATAAAACTAGCTAAACGTGAATTTGCCAAAATACAAGTCATTTTCCTGGGCCATGTCATTGGACACAGATAAATGGTACCATGGGATGGAAAACGAAGATAATTGGGGAATTTCCGGTACCATTGACAAAAGGAGCATTACTACAGTTACTGGGATTGAGTAGATTTTGTCGATCGTCAGTGCCTAATTTTAGTAGTGCGGCTGCTCCACTCACTGAATTGCTAATGAAAGGCAAGGAGTTTCAGTAGACAACGGACTGTCAAAAGGCATTTGACGGCATGAGAAATGCGTTAACCACTGCCCCAGTATCAGCCACACCTGACTACATGCAAGTGATGTGGGTGTCAGTGCTGCGCTCCTGCAGGAAGATGATGAGAAGACAGAATGACTAATTGGGCATTTCTCCAGCAGGTGAACGTTATTTGGTAGAAATATTCGAAAGCTGAGAAAGAGACTTTGAGCTTTGTGTTGGCAATACGACATTTCAGCGTTTATATTACCAGTAACACATCTGAGACAACCGTATACACCGATCAAAAGCCATTGAAGTTTTTTTGGAGAAATTTAAGAAAGAAAATGCTGGACGGTTTAGCTAGAGACTGTAGTTACATCCACTCAATTCGAAAATTGTGCATGTGGCAGGTCTTGAAAATGTGATGGCTGATGCATTGTCGAGAACTGAAAGACAGGTCAAGGCACTCAATGATGGGAATTTTGAATCCGGATGTAGTTCTGCATGTTGCATGTTCATAGTAAGTGTGTGTTTTTAGTGTACAAACCACTCTTTCTGAGGGGTTCTGAAAACAGAAGCCATCTTCGGATATTGATGATTCAGTTTCATATAGGCGCCGCTGGTCGCTTTGCATGGTTATGTTGTCCTTGACTTTTTTCAGCTAGGTTCGAACCAACCCACGTTTCCAACACGTCTCTCCTTTGGTTTATACTTAACAGATAATGCATATGGCAGAACACTTTCGAGACTTTAAGAATACTGGTACAATCTATGGCACGTGGCCAGCTCTCCAGCTGCAAAGGTCAGTTCATTTCGAGGGTTATTGAGTCAGGGTCACCGTTGAAACTAGATTCTCTCCCCCTCCATCTGCCCTCTGACTTCGTAACCTGTAAGCATTTTGTGTAATTTTACTCTTTTTCCTAAAGGGTTTGTTTAATGGGATTGTTGCAAGCAATCTCGAAGAGCGTCATTAAGTTGTGATAGCCCCTCAGACTTGGATAGGAAGAGTTACTCGGGTGTTCTATACTCGGTTCGTTTTATTTCATTCCTGAATTTTTAAAACAAATGCCATTTGTTTAAAACTGGGCAATTTGACCAGCTAATTCACTCTGGGAATATGCACTATACACTTACCTTCAACAATTAGCAATGTTATGGTCTGGATACATCGTTAAAAACGTTTTGAGGGATCGGACCTGGTCCATAACAATGTGCAATAACCTTGTTCATTCAGGGGCAGCACGGTGGCATGGGGCAGCACGGTGGCACAGTGGTTAGCACTGCTGCCTCACAGCGCAAGAGACCCGGGTTCAATTCCCGCCTCAGGCGACTAACTGTGTGGAGTTTGCACGTTCTCCCCGTGTCTGCGTGGGTTTCCTCCGGGTGCTCCGGTTTCCTCCCACAGTCACAAAGATGTGCAGGTCAGGTGAATTGGCCATGCTAAATTGCCCTTAGTGTTAGGTGAAGGGGTAAATGTAAGGGTATGGGTGGGTTGCGCTTCGGGGGGCGGTGTGGACTTGTTGGTCCGAAGGGCCTGTTTCCACACTGTAAGTTATCTAATCTAACCTCTAAAAAAGTCATGAATTAACGAGTAAGGAATGGAATAAAAAGGATATTGGAGCGGTAGACGTCCGGTACGTGGCCACCGCCATCCGACAACTTAAAGCAGCGGTGCTCTGACCCGACGTGGTGCACCAGTTGGAGGATGCTCAGGTGTGCGGTGGGATCCTGTCCACGCTCACCTCTCCCCGGACGGAATTTCACATTGGCCCCAAGGTCCCGTACGTCCCGCGGGAGCCTGTGCCCCACAACCTGAGTGGCCTCCAGAATTTTAGTTTTGTCCCTTTTAAGGACATGAAAAGACGGGCCCTGTATCGACTGCTGCTGCACCCGGTCCACCTCTTCTCCCTCATCCACCGTCCAGACACGCCTTGACATGCCGATTTGCCACCGGACAGAGGGGATGCCCAGTGGAGGGATCTCTACGCGCGAGTTCTCCCCCTTTCCCCGGAGATCTGGGGTGGAGGGTGCAGCACGCAGATTCCGGTGGTTCACAGACTCCCAGCCCAACTGCTTGTTCTGTGGCACTGTGGAGTCCGTGGATCATGTATATATTGGGTGTGGGCGTTTGCACTCCGTTTTTGATTTTCTCAAAAACTTTCTCCTCTGCTTTTGGTTGCACTTCAGTCCCACACTCTTGATCTTTGGGCACCCGGTACGGAGGAGGGAGGGCAGGTCTGAAGACCTCCTCGTGGGTCTGCTTCCGGGCCTGACCAAACTGGCCATAAACATGTCCAGGCAGCGGGCCGTGGAGCGGTCATTAGGGCCGACTGCCTGCCCCTCTTCCGTGGTTACGTTAGAACCCGGGTGTCTCTTGAAAAGGAGCATGCGGTGGCCACCAACACCCTGGAGTTGTTCAGGGAGAGGTGGGTGCTGCAGGGAGTGGAGTGAATTATTTCCCCCTCCAACTCT
>NW_025209380.1:0-11352 GCF_004010195.1 Chiloscyllium plagiosum | reverse complement strand
TAGTGTGGGGGTAAAAACAAATGAAAATGATATTGGCTATGATACAGAAAGATTTGGGGCCAGTGGCTGAGGACACCCGAGGGGAATACAGTAGTATCTCCCAGTCACGAGTATTCAACCATCACACGTTCTAACAAATGGAATAAAATGCAATGCAGAGCAAGAGAATAGATTATTTTTGGTACATGGAACGCTGAACGACAACGGGAATTGAACAGGGCAATTTGAAATATGATGTACTGACTTATATTTGGTAATACTGGTTAATCACAGGTTATACATGTTGATAAGATTGTTTATGTCTCAACAGGATATTCTGAATTAAAAACAGACACAGATAACAAAATGTCTGCGGTTTAATGGAGGTACAGCAGAGTTAGAGTGAGGATATAGTTCATTCTGTGCTGGTACAGAGATGGTGGGCTGCGTGGCCACTATTTTTGCTGTAATTATTCTGAGAAACGTATTGAAAACTTCCAGAGCCTAAGGAGACAAGCTTCATCATAAATCGCACAGACAATGTCATAATTAAGGAACTATTCCTATTTTTTCATCAAGTGTAGCTGTCTCCAAAATGCTGTATAAGTAAAATCAATTTGCTGAGATTCACGCACATATTTTCAGAACTTAAAGAAGGAACAGACTCTCGTGTCATATATGTGTCACTGGCACAAATAATGGGAACAGGAATGGAGCGTAATGTCCAAATATAACCGGGTTCAGTATCTAAACCAATAAAAAAAGTGAAATATTAGAGATAGTGGAAATTTGAAATTCAAACACAAGATGGTGGTGAAATGCAACAGATGATGCAGGATCTGGGCAGAGAAACAGAGTTAACAGATCGAGTCGGACATGAACCTGTTCAGAACAAATCACACTGGACTCAAAAAGTTAATTCCGTTTTTCTCTGCTCCGATACTGCCTGAACTGCTGGGTTTCTCTCCAGCACTTTCAATTGGTGCAATGGTAGGAGACAGACAGTAATTGTGGGCCGTTGTGTTTTGGAGTGGAGGCTTGTGACCAGCAGAGCTCCACAGACTTGGTTCTTTGTTTTCATTATTTGTCATTTATGTAAATAATTTGGAATAGAATATAGAAACCATGGTAAGTAAGTTTGCAGATGACACCAAAATTGGTGGCACAGTGGACAGTGAAGAAGATTTTGCAAGATTACAAAAGGATATTGATCTAATGCTTGAATAAGTTGAGAAATAGCAGATTGAGTTCACTCTGGATGAATGAGAGGTGCAGACAATAGTGTGTGTTTGCTGCTATCTAGTGCACCAGGAATTGAAGGATTATACCGATATCCTTTATGAATTTTAAGAAACCTTACCCTTCTCATGGTTACCCTCTTACTGCTCATGTAGTTGTACAATATCTTTGGATGATCATTAACCTTATCTGCCCATGCTATATAATATCTCCCTTTTGCTTTCCTGATTAATCTCGAAATAATGCCCTACACTCTTTGTGTTGCTTAAATGATTCAGTTGCATATAGTTGACTATATCTAAAGGAAGAGTCAATTTATTCTTGACTACAACGTCAATGACTTTAGTTATCCATTGTTCCTTAATCTTACCAACCTTACCCTTCACTCCAACAGGAACATAATGCCTCTTAACTCTCGTCGTCGCACTGTTGAACGCCTCCCACTTGTCAGACATCGTTTAGGTCCCCTCTCCTTTTTTTCTCCAATGGAAAAGGTCCGACCTCAGTCAACCTCTCTTCATAAGATAAGCTCTCCAGTCCAGGCATCATCCTGGTAACCCTCCTCAGAACACTCTCCAAAGCATCCACATCTTTCCTATAATAGGGAGACCAGAAATGGACACAGTATTCCAAGTGTGGCCTAACCAAAGTTTTATAGAGTTGCAACAAGGTCTCGTGACTCTTAAATTCAATCCCCTTGTTAATGAAAGCCAAAACACCATATACTTTCTTAACAACCCTGTCCACTTGGGTGGCCATTTTAAGGGATCTATGTATCTGCACACCAAGATCCCTCTGTTCCTCCACACTACCACGAATCCTATAATTAATCCTATACTCAGCTTTCAAATTTGACCTTCTAAAATGCATCACCTCGCATTTATCCAGGTTGAACTCCATCTGCTACCTCTCAGCCGATCTCTGCATCCTGTCAATGTCCAGCTGCAGCTGACAACAGCCCTCTATACTGTCAATGACACCTCCAACCATTGTGCCGTCTGCATCCTTGCTTACCCAGCCTTCAATCCCCTCATACAAGTCATTAATAAAAATTACAAACAGTAGAGGCCCAAGGACAGAGCCCTGTGGAAAACCACTGATGTCCAGGCAGAATATTTTCCTTTTACTACCACTCGCTGTCTTCGGTTGGCCAGTCACTTCTGTATCCAGACAGCTAAGCTCCCCTGTATCCCATTCCTCCTGTCCTTCGGAATGAGCCTACCATGTGGAACCTTATTAAATGCCTTGCTGAATTCCATATGCACCACATCCACAGCTCGACCCTCATCAACTTTTCTAGTCACATCCGCAAAGATCTCGATAAGGTTTGTGAGGCATGACCTGCCCCTCACAAAGCCGTGTTGACTGCCTTTAATCAAGACATGCTCTTCCAGATGGTCATAGATCCTATCCCTCAGAATCCTTTCTCACACCTTGTAGAAAACAAACGTGAGGCTTATTGGTCTAAAGTTGCTGGGGATTTCCCTATTTGCTTTCTTGAAGAAAGGAATTACATTTGCCTCTCTCCAATCCTTAGGTACGACTCCAATGGAGAGCGAGGATGCAAAGATCTTCGCAAGTGGCGAAGCAATTGCATTTCTCATTTCCCAAAGCAGCCGAATACAAATCTAGTCCGGGCCTGGCAACTTGTTAGTCTTAATGTTTGACAAAATGTTCAGCGCATCAGCTTCCTCTATCATTATCCATTCCAGCATGCACACCTGCTCTTCAATGGTTTCATTCACTACAAAGTTCGTTTCTTTTGTAAAGACAAAAGCAAACAACTCATTTAGGGCTTCGCCTACCTCCTCCGACATAAGTTCCCTATGCTATCCCTGATCGGTCCTACTCTTTTTTTGAAGAGAAAATGAGGTCTGCAGATGCTGGAGATCAGAGATGGAAATGTGTTGCTGGAGAAGCGCAGCAGGTCAGGCAGCATCTAGGGAACAGGAGAATCGAAACGTCGATTCTCCTGTTCCCTAGATGCTGCCTGACCTGCAGCGCTTCTCCAGCAACACATTTCCATCCCTACTCTTTTTTTGACCATTCTCTTATTCCTCACATAAGTGTAAAATGCCTTTGTGTTCTCCCTAATCCGTTCTGGCAAGCCTTTCTCGTGCCCGCTCCTGGCTCTCCTCAGACCATTTATGAGCTCCATCCTCACCTGCCTGTAATCCTCTAGAGTTGAGCTTGGCCCTAGGTTCCTCCACCTTATGTGAGATACCTTCTTCCTTTTGATGAGAAGCTCCACCTCTCTCATCACCCAACGTTCCTTTATTTTACCCCTTCTTGCCTGTCTCAGAGGGGAATATTTATTCATCACTCGCAACAGCTGTTCCTTAAACAGTCTCCACATGTCTATAGTGCCTTTACCATGGAACAATTGTTCCCAGTCCTTGCTTCCTTACTCACGTCTAGTCGCATCATAGTTTCCTTTTCCCCAATTAAATATCCTCCCACTGTCTCTGCTTCTCTCCTTCTCCATAGCTATGTAGAATGTGAGGCAGTTATGGTCACTATCACCAAAATGCTCTCCCACCACACGATCTGATACCTGTCCCGGTTCGTTTCCGAGCACCAACTCTAGAATGGCCTCTCCCCTCGTCGACCTGACAACGTACTGAGTTAGGAAACCCTCCTGAACACACGAAGGAGGTTCCAATAAATATTGGGAAAGTTAAAGTCACCCATTACAACAACCCTACAACGTCCGCACTTTTTCCAAAATCTGCTGACCAATGCTTTCTTCAATCTCTCTGCTGCTATCCTGTAGTAAATCCCTAAAGAGGTGACTACTCCTTTGCTGTTCCTAATTTCTACCCATACTGACTTGGTAGGCAGATCTTCATCGACAATGGAAGTTTCTATAGCTGTGATACCCTCTCTGATTAGCAGTGCTACATCCCCTCCTCTTTTACCTCCCTCCCTATTCTTTTTAAATGTACTAAACCCTGGAACATCCAGCAACCATTCCTGCCCCTGAGAAACTCATGTCTCTGTTATGGCCACAACATCATAGCACCAGGTACTCATCCATACTCTAAGTTCATCACTTATATTCCTGATACTCCTTGCGTTAAAGCAAACACACTTTAACTCATCCCTTGGTTCTTTCCCAGGAAAATCCTTCCCACTAGCTTGTCTACCTCTTACTATTGTCTCATCTGCATCAACTCTCACCTCCTGTGTACAGCTCAGGTTCCCAACCCCCTGCCATACTAGTTTAAACCCTCGCGAACTACTCAAGCAAACCTTCCAGCCAGGACATTGGTCCCCTTCCAGTTCAAATGCAACCCGTCCTTCTTGTACAGGTCCCACCTCCCCCAGAAGGCATCCCAATTATCTATATATCTGAAGCATTCCCTCCTACATCAGCAGCGAAGCCGCGTGTTAAGCTGCGCCAAATCCCTGTTCCTCGCCTCGCGATTTCGTGGCACTGGTAGTAAACTAGGGAACTCGACTCTGTTCGTCCTGCTTTGCAGCTTCCATCCTAATTCCCTGAAATCATTTTTATATCCTCAATCCTTTTCCTGACTATATCTTTAGTGCCAATATGAAACACGATTTCTGGCTGTTTGCCCTCCCCTTTTAGAACCTTATACACCCGATCAGAGACGTCCCGGACCCTGGCACCGGGAGGCAACATTCCTTCTGCGAATCCCGATCCTGACCAAAAAAATCTCCTGTCGATTCCCCTAAATATCGAGTCCCCTACCACGAGTACTTTTATATTCTGCCCCCTTCCCTTCTTTGCCAGAGAGCTGACTGCTATGGCTTTCCTCTGGTAGGTCATGCCCACCCCCTCCCCCCTCCGACCCCAGCAGTATCCAAAGCGGTATACTTATTGCCGAGGGGAATGTCCACAGGGGATCTCTGCACTGTCTGTCTGTCACCTTTCCTCCACCTAACTGTAACCCATCTATCTTTGTCCTGAGTCTTAGGAGTGACCAATTCCCGATAACTTCTCTAAATTACCCCCTCAATCTCCCGAATGATTCGTAGTTCATCCAGTTCCAGCTCCAATTCCCTAACACGGTTTTCAAGGAGCTGGAGTTGGGTGCACTTCATGCAGATGTAGCCAGCGGAGATGTATGCCGTGTCACCCACCTGCCACATTCAGCATGAGGAGCAAGCAACTGCCCTAGCGTCCATACCCGACTTATCTGAACACCCATTCAGTACGAAAGCAAAAAGCATAATTCAAGTTGCTATAAAATTAATAACGAACCTATATTCAATAGAGGATATATATGGTCACTGCTTTCCTTCCTGGCTGCCTCTCTGGCCTCGTCACTTCCTCCGCTGCTCCCGCTCCTTGTGAAAGGGAAAACACCGTTGTCTGCTACCGGTAAGTAATTTTTAAAAATTGCGAGTTTTAGCCCAGGATTCTGTCAACATAAACTTGCAGTTTGAATCTGTAGTTAAGAATACAATTGCAATGATGACATTTATTTTTTGAATACTTGAATATAAAAGCAGGGGTGCACTTCCGAGGCTCTATAAGGGATTGGTCAGACCACATCTGGATTACTGTGCGTACATTTGCTCCTCAAATTTCATGAAGGATGCATTGGTTTTGTGGTGAGTTCAGAGGTGATTCACGATTATGATCCAAGGAATGAAAAGCTTGATACATGAGGAACGTTTGAGGACTCTGTGTCTATATTCGACGATGTTTAGAAGGGTAAGAAGAAATCTAATTGGTACTGAGAGAATCGGGAAAGGCCATGACAGAGTGGATGCTGGACGTTGTTTCAATATTTCGTCGAGATTTTAACACAAAGGAACAGTCTTGGAGCAATGTGAAGACATTTGAGAGCAATAATAAGAGACACTTACTCAGCCAGCGAGTGATGAATGTATGGAATTCCTTGCCAGATAAGGCTGTGGTAGCCAGGTGTCTGATTATATGTAAGACTGAGGTATGCAGGAACGTGGTTGCCAAGAGGATCAATGTTTATGGGGCGAAAGCAGGAGAATTGGGTTTAGAAAGATATCTGCCATGATTTAATGGCAGAGCAGACTCACTGCGCTGAATGGTTTAATTCCTGCTCCTATTGTCTTATGGACGTATGCAGCAAAAGACCTCTATCTGCAAGTTCCCCTCTAAGGAACGTGCCAGCCTGACTTGAAGCATTGTCAGTGAAGATCTGATTAAGTGCTGATACAGACTTAATGAGCCAAATGGTCTATTTCCGCCGTCCATCTTCTATTTTATTATTGTGCAAAAAAAAACAATGATTAATGCAATGACAAGATTTGTGGCCGGTCCTCTGACTCTTCTCTGAACAGGCAGTTGCTAAAGTTCCAGCTTCATTTCCCTGGTCTTACATTCCCACCTGCGGTGAAGGACAGAAAGTATCTCCAACCCCTCGAAACCACTTGATCCCTTGTCCAATCACCTTCAAAGATTCGTGAATATCTTCTCCAATTTCTCTTTTATTACTGTAAACCACTCAGTATTCACACATTTATCATTGTTTCTCCCCAAATTCATCATCACTCACTTCACTGGATTGAATTCCTTTCAGCACTTTTTCTTGCCAATTGTTTCCAATCTCCCTGCAAAAATGCCATGGAATTCATCTCTGTATCAGTGCCTGTTTAGAACATGTGATTGTCCACGTCCCTTGAGGTTAAAGGCAATCACCTCTTATTCTCTCACTGAGCTTCACTCACTGCTCATGGTGCCATTATCTCAGGGATTAGTCTAGTGAAACTTCAGAGAAAGCCTACCCACAGTACCCCAAATACTGCCTCAACAACACTGTCAGGAATGATCGCAATAATCCTTTTCTGTCACTTAGACATCACCATTTCTTTCCTGTGCCACAAAAAGCCATTTCTTCTCGATACACTACATCTGACATGGAATTCATAAGTCCCTTACATCCGTACGTCAGCATCAATAAAGCTAGCACCAGCGATGCCTATGGAGATATGCAACACTCTCGGGGAGAACTTCAATGAGATTGAATACACTCAAAATAGGGGATGATCACTTACCTGAATAGAAATGAGCTGTAGGAATATGGGAAAGAGGCAGAGGAAGGGAGCTATCTTTACTTTTCATCTTCTCTCACAGGATGTATGCAGCCCTGGTGAGGGCAGCATGTTATGCTGATCTTGATCTGAGCGGCTGGTTCAACTGCTCCACAGGACAGTAAAGAGTAAAACCCATTGCTGGGGGTTTGTAGTGTTACAGCACAGGAGCAATTCTCCTGCTTAATTAAAACCAGAAACAGAGAAAAGATTTATCCCATGCAGTAATATGTGATAATTCTAGAGTCCAAAGCTATTAAAAGTGAAAATTAACAACTTTATTTCTTAAAGTTTAAAAGAGAATAATAAACGAACTTCAATGAGATTGAATACACCCAAAATAGGGGATGATCACTTACCTGAATAGAAATGAGCTGTAGGAATATGGGAAAGAGGCAGAGGAAGGGAGCTATCTTTACTTTTCATCTTCTCTCACAGGATGTATGCAGCCCTGGTGAGGGCAGCATGTTATGCTGATCTTGAACTGAGCGGCTGGTTCAACTGCTCCACAGGACATTAAAGAGTAAAACCCATTGCTGGGGGTTTGTAGTGTTACAGCACAGGAGCAATTCTCCTGCTTAATTAAAACCAGAAACAGAGAAAAGATTTATCCCATGCAGTAATATGTGATAATTCTAGAGTCCAAAACTTTAAAAGTAAAAATTAACAACTTTATTTCGTAAAGTTTAAAAGAGAATAATAAACGAATGACTGTTTACAACTTCTTCCTCTAACCTATCTTTTATTTTCCCCCTCCACAATATTAGTCCGATAAGATGGCGAATGAAGATTTACAAAACAAAACTTCTAACCTCAAAACCAGGAAGCTTTTGGTTCTTCTCCATATTCCTGTTTTCTTTTCGTCATGGTGATTCTGCTTCACCACTTGCTAATCAATAAAAGTACCCTTAAGAGAACTATTTCTTCAGGCAGTCTTTGCACGCTAGTGGCTTGGTAGTTCTCCTCTCAACTGTTTAATTTCCCACACCCAAACCATTGGATTGTGTCCTTGGCCTTTACGATTGTCAATTTCCTGAATTCAAACTTGATTAGAGATGGGTATTTTGGAGTATAATTTAAAGTGTTCTGCTGAATTTGTTTTTGGCTCGAGACAATGAGCTAATCGAATTTTTCAACCAAAGGTTACATTATATCTATTTTTCAGAGCACTTGGTGCTGTCAGGTAGTTATTGCTGGCTTTTAATTATCTTAAAGGTACAGTACACCCACATGTTCATCACAGAAGTTACACGGAAACCTGACGAGGGAAGCATGACACATTGACTTCACTAAAGGACTTGAGGCAAGCAGATGGGTTTTTATAACAAACGATAATGGTTGCTTTTAAATCCCACCAATTTCCTTCATGAGATATTCTGTGGTTCTAAATTATGAGTCCATGGCTTGACCATCATAAACTGTCTTCCCGCATGTGCAGAGAACAAGTTAAACATCCTCAAGAGTAATTATTTAGTGATGGACATGTGGTTAGAAGGAACTTAAAACTGTTGCATCCGGATTGTACAAAGTCACAAATCATGGTTTATTCAGAAGTTGCACTGTTAGGTATAATTTATAAGGAAATGAATTTTTGTTTGGAACTGAAGACATTGACTTCCACTTTCCAAAATTTACATATCATGAGCAGAAATTCAGATCAACCCGGTTTAGTAGACAAATATAATGTCTTACCAGGAACACCAACTATGGCGAGGATGGGATAGTAACCACCTTGAATAATCCAAAGGATATCCAGGATCCGCAATGTTAATGATATCCAAGGCTGGGAAAGCCAGTAAAGACCCGAGTATAAACTCCTGCCCATTGTTGGAACATTCCAGTCTAATGATTTCAGATTCTGATCTATTGTTGGAACATTCCAGTCTAATGTTAGCAGATTCTGATCCATTGGTGGAACATTCCAGTCTAATGTTCTCAGCTCCTGATACATTGTTGTACAATTCCAGTCGAATGTTCTCTGATTTTGATACATTGTTGTACCATTCCAGTCTAATGTTCTCTGATTCTTATCCATTGTGGAACAATCCATTCCTAGGTCCTTAGATTTTGAACCATTGTTGTGACGTTCCAGTCTAATGTTCACACATTCTGATCTCTTCACCCCACCCCCTCTCTCGAGCTGCTGATCCCTGTTAGTGCTGTCAGTGATGCTCCTACTCATACTATGGGATAACACATTTACAGAGCCCATTTATCAGTCAATGATGGAAACTCATATGATCCACAGAGATTGACATTAATCACAGTCACTGAACAAATAGCTCCAGTTAACCTCTTTCATTTCAATATTAATTTTATTAAAATCAAAACAACATTTAAAATTTACACATTTGGAATGAGATATATGGGGGTGACTAAAGGAAGGAATATTGGAGATGGAAGCTTGATTGTATGTCATCATTCAATCTAAATTGGATATGGGAGTAATGTCAAAGAATTGTTACAGTACCAACACGTTTCTCCGTTTATAAATGGAAACATAAAGTCTGAAACTACTGATCAATGATTATAATGCAAGTAAAATATGGAGGGAAATTTTCTAGTCCATAATTAGACAGGAAAATGTGCATACAACAACATGATTTATAGCAGACAAATGGCATGGATATGTTAACAGAGAATATGATGTGTCACACAATTCAGATGGTTATTCGAGGATCAGAGCGGGCCGGCGAGGGTCTTGCTGTTAATGTTGTCAATGTCAATCAACTGTGATTAAGTACCATTCACTGGATTACAATTGCAGTGTGATTATGGTTCTGTGGACATGGCTGCTGAGACTGGAGGTAGGGAACATGATATTTCCAGGTCATCTGTATTGGAATGTTACTCTTTTTATAAATCATATGAAGATCAAATTCCAGGGTATATCTCCAATGAGGAATGAGGAGAGCCAATATTAACCAAGCAACCAGAAGACATTGGAGCAGAAATTTGGCCATTCAGCGCATTGAGCCTGTTCCACCATTCAATGATGAACTTTTCATCCCCATTCTCCCGCTTTCTACCTTCTGTAGCAGAGAATTCCATATATTCACCACTCTCTGGCTGAATAGGTTCCACCTTACCTTTGTTCTAAACGGCCTTCTCTTTACACTGTCCCCTCGGGCCCTCGTCTCTCCTACCATCGGAAATTAATTTCCAATATCAACTCTGTCCAGGTCATTCAGTATTCTGTAAGTTTCAATTAGACTTTCCAGTATCTTTCTGAATTCTATTAAATATAGACCCAGAACCCTCAGATGTTCTTCATATGTTAAGCTTTTCATTCCTGAGACTATTCTCATGAATCTCCTTGAAAAACGCTCCAGGGCCAGTACATCCTTCC
The DNA here is from genome assembly GCF_004010195.1 of Chiloscyllium plagiosum. NCBI lineage: Eukaryota > Metazoa > Chordata > Chondrichthyes > Orectolobiformes > Hemiscylliidae > Chiloscyllium > Chiloscyllium plagiosum. The sequence goes on along the minus strand of NW_025209380.1, from coordinate 743 downwards.
TGAGCTATGGGACCCAAAACTGTGCACAATCATCTAGATGTGCCCTGACCAAAGCCTTATAGAGCTTCAGAAGTACATCCCTGCATTTATATTCAAGCCCTCTTGAAATAAATCCCATAATTGTATTTGTCTTCATAACTACTGACAACATGCAAGTTTACCTTTCGAGACTCCTGGACTAGAACTCCCTCGTCTTTTTGCACTTCAGACTTCTGAACTTGTTCGCTATTTAGTAAGTAGTCCATGCCAGTATTCTTCCTGGCAAAGTGCATGACGTCACACTTTCCCACGTTGTATTCCATCTGCCACTTCTTTGCGCACTCCCGCAACCTGTGATAATCCTTCAGCAGGAGAAGGTGAAGACCGCAGATGCTGCAGATCAGAGGCAAAACGTGTGGTGCTACAAATGCACAGCCAGTCAGGTAGCATCTGAGGAGCAGGAGATTCGACGTTTCAGGCATATAGTCTTCATCAGGAATGAGGGGGGTGGGTGAAATGGGGCTGACAGATAAATGAGAGGGGCTGAGACTGGGAGGACATTTGCTTGGAAGGCGATATCTAGATGAAGATGGGTGGTGATAGTGATAGGTCACAGTGGAAGGTGGAGTGGATAGATGGGAAGGAAGATGGACAGGTAGTTCAGTTAAACAGGGTGGTGCTGAGTTGGACGGTTAGTTCTGAGATAAAGTGGTAGGAAGGGAGATGAGGCAACTGGTGAAATTGCCCTTGATACCGTGTGGTTA
>NW_025209379.1:4732-16473 GCF_004010195.1 Chiloscyllium plagiosum | reverse complement strand
AGCCTGTTACACAGAAACTAAGGCCATTCAGCCCTCTCCTCCAGCCGTTACACAGAAACTAAGGCCATTCAGCCCCCTCCTCCAGCCCGTTACACAGAAACTAAGGCCATTCAGTCCCCTCCTCCAGCCCGTTACACAGAATCTAAGGCCATTCAGCTCCCTCCTCCAGCCCGTTACACAGAAACTAAGGCCATTCAGCCCCCTCCTCCAGCCCGTTACACAGAAACTAAGGCCATTCAGCCCCCTCCTCCAGCCCGTTACACAGAAACTAAGGCCATTCAGCCCCCTCCTCCAGCCCGTTACACAGAAACTAAGGCCATTCAGTCCCCTCCTCCAGCCCGTTACACAGAAACTAAGGCCATTCAGCCCCCTCCTCCAGCCCGTTACACAGAAACTAAGGCCATTCAGCCCCCTCCTCCAGCCCGTTACACAGAAACTAAGGCCATTCAGCCCCCTCCTCCAGCCCGTTACACAGAAACTAAGGCCATTCAGCCCCCTCCTCCAGCCCGTTACACAGAAACTAAGGCCATTCAGCCCCCTCCTCCAGCCCGTTACACAGAAACTAAGGCCATTCAGCCCCCTCCTCCAGCCCGTTACACAGAAACTAAGGCCATTCAGCCCCCTCCTCCAGCCCGTTACACAGAAACTAAGGCCATTCAGCCCCCTCCTCCAGCCCGTTACACAGAAACTAAGGCCATTCAGCCCCCTCCTCCAGCCCGTTACACAGAAACTAAGGCCATTCAGCCCCCTCCTCCAGCCCGTTACACAGAAACTAAGGCCATTCAGCCCCCTCCTCCAGCCCGTTACACAGAAACTAAGGCCATTCAGCCCCCTCCTCCAGCCCGTTACACAGAAACTAAGGCCATTCAGCCCCCTCCTCCAGCCCGTTACACAGAAACTAAGGCCATTCAGCCCCCTCCTCCAGCCCGTTACACAGAAACTAAGGCCATTCAGCCCCCTCCTCCAGCCCGTTACACAGAAACTAAGGCCATTCAGCCCCCTCCTCCAGCCCGTTACACAGAAACTAAGGCCATTCAGCCCCCTCCTCCAGCCCGTTACACAGAAACTAAGGCCATTCAGCCCCCTCCTCCAGCCCGTTACACAGAAACTAAGGCCATTCAGCCCCCTCCTCCAGCCCGTTACACAGAAACTAAGGCCATTCAGCCCCCTCCTCCAGCCCGTTACACAGAAACTAAGGCCATTCAGCCCCCTCCTCCAGCCCGTTACACAGAAACTAAGGCCATTCAGCCCCCTCCTCCAGCCCGTTACACAGAAACTAAGGCCATTCAGCCCCCTCCTCCAGCCCGTTACACAGAAACTAAGGCCATTCAGCCCCCTCCTCCAGCCCGTTACACAGAAACTAAGGCCATTCAGCCCCCTCCTCCAGCCCGTTACACAGAAACTAAGGCCATTCAGCCCCCTCCTCCAGCCCGTTACACAGAAACTAAGGCCATTCAGCCCCCTCCTCCAGCCCGTTACACAGAAACTAAGGCCATTCAGCCCCCTCCTCCAGCCCGTTACACAGAAACTAAGGCCATTCAGCCCCCTCCTCCAGCCCGTTACACAGAAACTAAGGCCATTCAGCCCCCTCCTCCAGCCCGTTACACAGAAACTAAGGCCATTCAGCCCCCTCCTCCAGCCCGTTACACAGAAACTAAGGCCATTCAGCCCCCTCCTCCAGCCCGTTACACAGAAACTAAGGCCATTCAGCCCCCTCCTCCAGCCCGTTACACAGAAACTAAGGCCATTCAGCCCCCTCCTCCAGCCCGTTACACAGAAACTAAGGCCATTCAGCCCCCTCCTCCAGCCCGTTACACAGAAACTAAGGCCATTCAGCCCCCTCCTCCAGCCCGTTACACAGAAACTAAGGCCATTCAGCCCCCTCCTCCAGCCCGTTACACAGAAACTAAGGCCATTCAGCCCCCTCCTCCAGCCCGTTACACAGAAACTAAGGCCATTCAGCCCCCTCCTCCAGCCCGTTACACAGAAACTAAGGCCATTCAGCCCCCTCCTCCAGCCCGTTACACAGAAACTAAGGCCATTCAGCCCCCTCCTCCAGCCCGTTACACAGAAACTAAGGCCATTCAGCCCCCTCCTCCAGCCCGTTACACAGAAACTAAGGCCATTCAGCCCCCTCCTCCAGCCCGTTACACAGAAACTAAGGCCATTCAGCCCCCTCCTCCAGCCCGTTACACAGAAACTAAGGCCATTCAGCCCCCTCCTCCAGCCCGTTACACAGAAACTAAGGCCATTCAGCCCCCTCCTCCAGCCCGTTACACAGAAACTAAGGCCATTCAGCCCCCTCCTCCAGCCCGTTACACAGAAACTAAGGCCATTCAGCCCCCTCCTCCAGCCCGTTACACAGAAACTAAGGCCATTCAGCCCCCTCCTCCAGCCCGTTACACAGAAACTAAGGCCATTCAGCCCCCTCCTCCAGCCCGTTACACAGAAACTAAGGCCATTCAGCCCCCTCCTCCAGCCCGTTACACAGAAACTAAGGCCATTCAGCCCCCTCCTCCAGCCCGTTACACAGAAACTAAGGCCATTCAGCCCCCTCCTCCAGCCCGTTACACAGAAACTAAGGCCATTCAGCCCCCTCCTCCAGCCCGTTACACAGAAACTAAGGCCATTCAGCCCCCTCCTCCAGCCCGTTACACAGAAACTAAGGCCATTCAGCCCCCTCCTCCAGCCCGTTACACAGAAACTAAGGCCATTCAGCCCCCTCCTCCAGCCCGTTACACAGAAACTAAGGCCATTCAGCCCCCTCCTCCAGCCCGTTACACAGAAACTAAGGCCATTCAGCCCCCTCCTCCAGCCCGTTACACAGAAACTAAGGCCATTCAGCCCCCTCCTCCAGCCCGTTACACAGAAACTAAGGCCATTCAGCCCCCTCCTCCAGCCCGTTACACAGAAACTAAGGCCATTCAGCCCCCTCCTCCAGCCCGTTACACAGAAACTAAGGCCATTCAGCCCCCTCCTCCAGCCCGTTACACAGAAACTAAGGCCATTCAGCCCCCTCCTCCAGCCCGTTACACAGAAACTAAGGCCATTCAGCCCCCTCCTCCAGCCCGTTACACAGAAACTAAGGCCATTCAGCCCCCTCCTCCAGCCCGTTACACAGAAACTAAGGCCATTCAGCCCCCTCCTCCAGCCCGTTACACAGAAACTAAGGCCATTCAGCCCCCTCCTCCAGCCCGTTACACAGAAACTAAGGCCATTCAGCCCCCTCCTCCAGCCCGTTACACAGAAACTAAGGCCATTCAGCCCCCTCCTCCAGCCCGTTACACAGAAACTAAGGCCATTCAGCCCCCTCCTCCAGCCCGTTACACAGAAACTAAGGCCATTCAGCCCCCTCCTCCAGCCCGTTACACAGAAACTAAGGCCATTCAGCCCCCTCCTCCAGCCCGTTACACAGAAACTAAGGCCATTCAGCCCCCTCCTCCAGCCCGTTACACAGAAACTAAGGCCATTCAGCCCCCTCCTCCAGCCCGTTACACAGAAACTAAGGCCATTCAGCCCCCTCCTCCAGCCCGTTACACAGAAACTAAGGCCATTCAGCCCCCTCCTCCAGCCCGTTACACAGAAACTAAGGCCATTCAGCCCCCTCCTCCAGCCCGTTACACAGAAACTAAGGCCATTCAGCCCCCTCCTCCAGCCCGTTACACAGAAACTAAGGCCATTCAGCCCCCTCCTCCAGCCCGTTACACAGAAACTAAGGCCATTCAGCCCCCTCCTCCAGCCCGTTACACAGAAACTAAGGCCATTCAGCCCCCTCCTCCAGCCCGTTACACAGAAACTAAGGCCATTCAGCCCCCTCCTCCAGCCCGTTACACAGAAACTAAGGCCATTCAGCCCCCTCCTCCAGCCCGTTACACAGAAACTAAGGCCATTCAGCCCCCTCCTCCAGCCCGTTACACAGAAACTAAGGCCATTCAGCCCCCTCCTCCAGCCCGTTACACAGAAACTAAGGCCATTCAGCCCCCTCCTCCAGCCCGTTACACAGAAACTAAGGCCATTCAGCCCCCTCCTCCAGCCCGTTACACAGAAACTAAGGCCATTCAGCCCCCTCCTCCAGCCCGTTACACAGAAACTAAGGCCATTCAGCCCCCTCCTCCAGCCCGTTACACAGAAACTAAGGCCATTCAGCCCCCTCCTCCAGCCCGTTACACAGAAACTAAGGCCATTCAGCCCCCTCCTCCAGCCCGTTACACAGAAACTAAGGCCATTCAGCCCCCTCCTCCAGCCCGTTACACAGAAACTAAGGCCATTCAGCCCCCTCCTCCAGCCCGTTACACAGAAACTAAGGCCATTCAGCCCCCTCCTCCAGCCCGTTACACAGAAACTAAGGCCATTCAGCCCCCTCCTCCAGCCCGTTACACAGAAACTAAGGCCATTCAGCCCCCTCCTCCAGCCCGTTACACAGAAACTAAGGCCATTCAGCCCCCTCCTCCAGCCCGTTACACAGAAACTAAGGCCATTCAGCCCCCTCCTCCAGCCCGTTACACAGAAACTAAGGCCATTCAGCCCCCTCCTCCAGCCCGTTACACAGAAACTAAGGCCATTCAGCCCCCTCCTCCAGCCCGTTACACAGAAACTAAGGCCATTCAGCCCCCTCCTCCAGCCCGTTACACAGAAACTAAGGCCATTCAGCCCCCTCCTCCAGCCCGTTACACAGAAACTAAGGCCATTCAGCCCCCTCCTCCAGCCCGTTACACAGAAACTAAGGCCATTCAGCCCCCTCCTCCAGCCCGTTACACAGAAACTAAGGCCATTCAGCCCCCTCCTCCAGCCCGTTACACAGAAACTAAGGCCATTCAGCCCCCTCCTCCAGCCCGTTACACAGAAACTAAGGCCATTCAGCCCCCTCCTCCAGCCCGTTACACAGAAACTAAGGCCATTCAGCCCCCTCCTCCAGCCCGTTACACAGAAACTAAGGCCATTCAGCCCCCTCCTCCAGCCCGTTACACAGAAACTAAGGCCATTCAGCCCCCTCCTCCAGCCCGTTACACAGAAACTAAGGCCATTCAGCCCCCTCCTCCAGCCCGTTACACAGAAACTAAGGCCATTCAGCCCCCTCCTCCAGCCCGTTACACAGAAACTAAGGCCATTCAGCCCCCTCCTCCAGCCCGTTACACAGAAACTAAGGCCATTCAGCCCCCTCCTCCAGCCCGTTACACAGAAACTAAGGCCATTCAGCCCCCTCCTCCAGCCCGTTACACAGAAACTAAGGCCATTCAGCCCCCTCCTCCAGCCCGTTACACAGAAACTAAGGCCATTCAGCCCCCTCCTCCAGCCCGTTACACAGAAACTAAGGCCATTCAGCCCCCTCCTCCAGCCCGTTACACAGAAACTAAGGCCATTCAGCCCCCTCCTCCAGCCCGTTACACAGAAACTAAGGCCATTCAGCCCCCTCCTCCAGCCCGTTACACAGAAACTAAGGCCATTCAGCCCCCTCCTCCAGCCCGTTACACAGAAACTAAGGCCATTCAGCCCCCTCCTCCAGCCCGTTACACAGAAACTAAGGCCATTCAGCCCCCTCCTCCAGCCCGTTACACAGAAACTAAGGCCATTCAGCCCCCTCCTCCAGCCCGTTACACAGAAACTAAGGCCATTCAGCCCCCTCCTCCAGCCCGTTACACAGAAACTAAGGCCATTCAGCCCCCTCCTCCAGCCCGTTACACAGAAACTAAGGCCATTCAGCCCCCTCCTCCAGCCCGTTACACAGAAACTAAGGCCATTCAGCCCCCTCCTCCAGCCCGTTACACAGAAACTAAGGCCATTCAGCCCCCTCCTCCAGCCCGTTACACAGAAACTAAGGCCATTCAGCCCCCTCCTCCAGCCCGTTACACAGAAACTAAGGCCATTCAGCCCCCTCCTCCAGCCCGTTACACAGAAACTAAGGCCATTCAGCCCCCTCCTCCAGCCCGTTACACAGAAACTAAGGCCATTCAGCCCCCTCCTCCAGCCCGTTACACAGAAACTAAGGCCATTCAGCCCCCTCCTCCAGCCCGTTACACAGAAACTAAGGCCATTCAGCCCCCTCCTCCAGCCCGTTACACAGAAACTAAGGCCATTCAGCCCCCTCCTCCAGCCCGTTACACAGAAACTAAGGCCATTCAGCCCCCTCCTCCAGCCCGTTACACAGAAACTAAGGCCATTCAGCCCCCTCCTCCAGCCCGTTACACAGAAACTAAGGCCATTCAGCCCCCTCCTCCAGCCCGTTACACAGAAACTAAGGCCATTCAGCCCCCTCCTCCAGCCCGTTACACAGAAACTAAGGCCATTCAGCCCCCTCCTCCAGCCCGTTACACAGAAACTAAGGCCATTCAGCCCCCTCCTCCAGCCCGTTACACAGAAACTAAGGCCATTCAGCCCCCTCCTCCAGCCCGTTACACAGAAACTAAGGCCATTCAGCCCCCTCCTCCAGCCCGTTACACAGAAACTAAGGCCATTCAGCCCCCTCCTCCAGCCCGTTACACAGAAACTAAGGCCATTCAGCCCCCTCCTCCAGCCCGTTACACAGAAACTAAGGCCATTCAGCCCCCTCCTCCAGCCCGTTACACAGAAACTAAGGCCATTCAGCCCCCTCCTCCAGCCCGTTACACAGAAACTAAGGCCATTCAGCCCCCTCCTCCAGCCCGTTACACAGAAACTAAGGCCATTCAGCCCCCTCCTCCAGCCCGTTACACAGAAACTAAGGCCATTCAGCCCCCTCCTCCAGCCCGTTACACAGAAACTAAGGCCATTCAGCCCCCTCCTCCAGCCCGTTACACAGAAACTAAGGCCATTCAGCCCCCTCCTCCAGCCCGTTACACAGAAACTAAGGCCATTCAGCCCCCTCCTCCAGCCCGTTACACAGAAACTAAGGCCATTCAGCCCCCTCCTCCAGCCCGTTACACAGAAACTAAGGCCATTCAGCCCCCTCCTCCAGCCCGTTACACAGAAACTAAGGCCATTCAGCCCCCTCCTCCAGCCCGTTACACAGAAACTAAGGCCATTCAGCCCCCTCCTCCAGCCCGTTACACAGAAACTAAGGCCATTCAGCCCCCTCCTCCAGCCCGTTACACAGAAACTAAGGCCATTCAGCCCCCTCCTCCAGCCCGTTACACAGAAACTAAGGCCATTCAGCCCCCTCCTCCAGCCCGTTACACAGAAACTAAGGCCATTCAGCCCCCTCCTCCAGCCCGTTACACAGAAACTAAGGCCATTCAGCCCCCTCCTCCAGCCCGTTACACAGAAACTAAGGCCATTCAGCCCCCTCCTCCAGCCCGTTACACAGAAACTAAGGCCATTCAGCCCCCTCCTCCAGCCCGTTACACAGAAACTAAGGCCATTCAGCCCCCTCCTCCAGCCCGTTACACAGAAACTAAGGCCATTCAGCCCCCTCCTCCAGCCCGTTACACAGAAACTAAGGCCATTCAGCCCCCTCCTCCAGCCCGTTACACAGAAACTAAGGCCATTCAGCCCCCTCCTCCAGCCCGTTACACAGAAACTAAGGCCATTCAGCCCCCTCCTCCAGCCCGTTACACAGAAACTAAGGCCATTCAGCCCCCTCCTCCAGCCCGTTACACAGAAACTAAGGCCATTCAGCCCCCTCCTCCAGCCCGTTACACAGAAACTAAGGCCATTCAGCCCCCTCCTCCAGCCCGTTACACAGAAACTAAGGCCATTCAGCCCCCTCCTCCAGCCCGTTACACAGAAACTAAGGCCATTCAGCCCCCTCCTCCAGCCCGTTACACAGAAACTAAGGCCATTCAGCCCCCTCCTCCAGCCCGTTACACAGAAACTAAGGCCATTCAGCCCCCTCCTCCAGCCCGTTACACAGAAACTAAGGCCATTCAGCCCCCTCCTCCAGCCCGTTACACAGAAACTAAGGCCATTCAGCCCCCTCCTCCAGCCCGTTACACAGAAACTAAGGCCATTCAGCCCCCTCCTCCAGCCCGTTACACAGAAACTAAGGCCATTCAGCCCCCTCCTCCAGCCCGTTACACAGAAACTAAGGCCATTCAGCCCCCTCCTCCAGCCCGTTACACAGAAACTAAGGCCATTCAGCCCCCTCCTCCAGCCCGTTACACAGAAACTAAGGCCATTCAGCCCCCTCCTCCAGCCCGTTACACAGAAACTAAGGCCATTCAGCCCCCTCCTCCAGCCCGTTACACAGAAACTAAGGCCATTCAGCCCCCTCCTCCAGCCCGTTACACAGAAACTAAGGCCATTCAGCCCCCTCCTCCAGCCCGTTACACAGAAACTAAGGCCATTCAGCCCCCTCCTCCAGCCCGTTACACAGAAACTAAGGCCATTCAGCCCCCTCCTCCAGCCCGTTACACAGAAACTAAGGCCATTCAGCCCCCTCCTCCAGCCCGTTACACAGAAACTAAGGCCATTCAGCCCCCTCCTCCAGCCCGTTACACAGAAACTAAGGCCATTCAGCCCCCTCCTCCAGCCCGTTACACAGAAACTAAGGCCATTCAGCCCCCTCCTCCAGCCCGTTACACAGAAACTAAGGCCATTCAGCCCCCTCCTCCAGCCCGTTACACAGAAACTAAGGCCATTCAGCCCCCTCCTCCAGCCCGTTACACAGAAACTAAGGCCATTCAGCCCCCTCCTCCAGCCCGTTACACAGAAACTAAGGCCATTCAGCCCCCTCCTCCAGCCCGTTACACAGAAACTAAGGCCATTCAGCCCCCTCCTCCAGCCCGTTACACAGAAACTAAGGCCATTCAGCCCCCTCCTCCAGCCCGTTACACAGAAACTAAGGCCATTCAGCCCCCTCCTCCAGCCCGTTACACAGAAACTAAGGCCATTCAGCCCCCTCCTCCAGCCCGTTACACAGAAACTAAGGCCATTCAGCCCCCTCCTCCAGCCCGTTACACAGAAACTAAGGCCATTCAGCCCCCTCCTCCAGCCCGTTACACAGAAACTAAGATTCAAAAGGGCCACAACACACTGCAGCACACCAGAACTGCAAAAAGAGGAAGAAGAACACCTATACAAGGTATTCGCCAAAAACGGATACCCCCGCAATTTCATCAACAGATGCCTAAGGGAAAGACAACGGAACGAGGACACACCGGGGATACCCCCCCGGTGCCCTCTCTCTCCCCTGACCCCTCCCCCGGTCCCCTCTCTCTCCCCTGACCCCTCCCCCGGTCCCCTCTCTCCCCACCTCTCTCTCTGTCTCTTCCCCTCCCTATCTCTTTCTGCCCCTGCAGGACATCCCGAATATTTCCAGAATGTTTGGTTTTTATTCTGATAACCTGCTGCATTTTGCTTCTTTGTGCCTTACCTCTGACCTTGAGGGGCCTCTGATGCATGTTCTGTAGGTTCTCTCCAAATTCATTTCCGTTGCTTGTGAGCATCACTGACTCAAGGCCGACATCTACTCCCCGTCCCTAATTGTCCCCTCTTGAGAAGGTGGGGGTGAGGCGTCTTCTTGAACCGCAGCAGTTTCCCCCCCCCCCACCCCACCCCCTGTGTGGTGTAGGGACACAGTGCTGTTAGGGAGGGAGCTCCAGGATTCTAGCCCTAAAGGAACAGCCAATGTATTTCCAAGTCAGCATGGTTTGTGTGTGTGTGTGTGTGGAGGGGAACTTGCAGGGAGAGGTGTTCCCATGTATCTGCAGCCCTTTGTTCTTCCAAGGGGTAGAGATGGCAGACTGATGATGCCACCGGGCCAGTCATCCAGAATCCCAGGCCAATTCCTTGGGGAAATAGGTTCGAATCCCTCCAGGCAAAAGTGAGGACTGCAGAGGCTGGAGACCAGAGTTTAGATCAGAGTGGGGTGCTGGAAAAGCACAGCAGGTCAGGCAGCATCCGAGGAGCAGGAGAATCGACGTTTCGGGCAAAAGCCCTTCATCAGGGACTAGGAGCAGGGAGCCTCCAGGGTGGAGAGATAGAGACTCACTGGGATTCCGAGTCCTAGTTGATTTTAACCTGACTGCAGATGCAATGATGCCTACTTTGAAGAAGGTCTCCTCCTCTCTCCACAAGAATCCCAGTGAGTCTCTATCTCTCCACCCTGGAGGCTCCCTGCTCCTAGTCCCTGATGAAGGGCTTTTGCCCGAAACGTCGATTCTCCTGCTCCTCGGATGCTGCCTGACCGGCTGTGCTTTTACCAGCACCACTCTCATCTAAACTCGAATCTCTCCAGGGCCAATGTTGAAATTTGAATTTGATACTAAAAGAAAACTCAGAGCTAAAAAGCTAGCTCACTGGCGAACCATTCAGTTGGTGTAAAAACCCATCTGGTTCAATAACATCCTTCAGGGAAGGAAATCTGCCATCCTTACCCGGTCTGGCCTGCACGTGACTCCAGACTCACAGCAGAGCAGTCAACTCCTAACTGCCCTTAGGGACGGGCAATACGTGCCAGTCCAGCCAGCAATGCCCACATCCCTCGAGCAGATTAAATCAAAGGAGAGGTTGCAGGTTTGGGAGCTGCTGGTAAAGGAGAATTGCCCTAGATGCTGTATCCCATGGAGTCAGAGCGTGTCGGGGTAAACTGTACGTACCTCCGCTGATATCCCTCAGGGTCTGCCTGTCAGCCCAGTTTCTGCGTGAGCACGGAGCACCTTCCCAAGCTGAGTTATCCCACCCCAGCATCTCAAATGACAGTCTGGGACACTATTCACACACACGCCTGCCCCCCCCCCCCCCAATTCGGCCCATCGTGTCTACACTGGCTCTCTCTCTGAGCACTTTGAATTGCACTACGCAAGAGAGGTTTTTTTGCCCTCATCTCATGTTTGCTGCTTTTGGACATTATGTTGAGGTTGTGCAGGCCTCTTCTGGAGCACTGTGTGCAGTTCTGGTTGCCCTGTTAAAGGGAGGGAGGATATTATTACATTAGAGGGGGTTCAGAAGAGATTTACTGGAATGTTGCTGGGAATGGAGGGCCTGAGTTATAAGGAGAAGCTGGATAGGCAGATGGGACTAGTTTAGTTTGGGATTATTGTCGGCGTGGGCTGGTTTGACCAAAGCGCTTGGCCTAACCATTTCTTATTGGCGTACTTATCAAAATGTCTTTTAAACATTTATAACTGTAGTCTACCACTTCCTCAGGAAATTCATTCCACACACGAACTATCTTCTGTGTAAAAAAAAAAGTTGACCCTCATGTCCTTTCTAAATATTTCTTCCACCTTAAAAATATGCCCCTTCATCTTGAAATCCTCCCCCCCCCACCCCCCACCACTGCCATTCACCTTATCTATGATTTCAAATGCTCTCTATAAGGTTACCCCCCCTCAACCTCCTACGAAAAAGAAAGGTCTGGCGTTCAGTTTAGGAGACCTGGTCGGCATGGATAGGTTGGGCCGCAGGGCCTGTTTCCATGCTGTCTGATTCTCCTCACAGCTCAAACGTTCCATTCCCGGCGACTTCCTGGTCAATCCTTTCCGAACTCTCTCCAGCTTTATAACCTTCTTCCTGTAACAGGGCGACCAGAACTGGACACACTGCTCCAGAACAGCTCAAAGTTTGGGAGAAGATTTGTAGCTCGGGTGCTCGTTGTTGTGGTTCTGTTCGCCGAGCTGGGAATTTGTGTTGCAGACGTTTCGTCCCCTGTCTAGGTGACATCCTCAGTGCTTGGGAGCCTCCTGTGAAGCGCTAAGATCTTTCCTCCGGCATTTATAGTGGTTTGTATCTGCTGCTTCCCGTTGTCAGTTCCAGCTGTCCGCTGCAGTGGCCAGTATATTGGGTCCAGGTCGATGTGCTTATTAATTGAATCTGTGGATGAGTGC
>NW_025209379.1:2287-4561 GCF_004010195.1 Chiloscyllium plagiosum | reverse complement strand
CTGGACCCAATATACCGGCCACTGCAACGGACAGCTGGAACTGACAACCGGAAGCGACAGATTCAAACCACTATAAATGCCGGAGGAAAGATCACAGAAGTGCTTCACAGGAGGCTCCCAAGCACTGAGGATATCACCTAGACAGGGGACGAAACGTCTGCAACACAAATTCCCAGCTCGGCGAACAGATCCAGAACAGCTGTCACCAACGTCCTACCCAACCTCAATGTGACGTCCCCAACCCCTCTATCAAAGGTCTGAGCAATGAAGGCCAAGTGAGCGAAACGCCTTCTTAAGCGCCCCGTTGCGTGACGCAAACTTCAAAGCATTCTGTAGCTGAGCCCCTCCGTTTTACAGCACCACCCCATTTTTAATTGTACAAGTCCTGCCCTTGTATGTTTTACCTGGCATTTAGCCAGATTCAACTCCCATCTGCCAGTCCCCAGCCCATTGACCCAATCAGTCAAGATCTCTGAGCAACGTTAGATAACCTCCTTCATTGTCCACTACACCACCAATTTTGGTGTCATCCCCAGATGATTGTGTGAGTGTGAGAGTACGTATCAGTGAGTGTGATCTTTTGCCACCCCCTCTACACTGCGTTCCGCATCCTTCCTATGGGCTGGTGCTCAGAAATGTACACAGTACTCTAGCGGAGCCACCGAACACATGCACTCAAAATATTTTTAAAGAACTGGATAAATGCTGGCCAGCCAGGGGCACCGATGTCTCACGGGTGAATTAAAGAAGAGATCATGGCTATGAACTGTGAGGTTATTTGAGGGAATTGGTTATGGAGATTGCACAGGTCTTGAGGACCCACTTAGCTGGAGCTGGCACCTCCTTATGATAACAAATATAGGTTCAGCTTAAGCCAGACCATTGCTTTAGGAAGGATACATTCGGGCGGCACAATGACTCAGTGGTTAGCACCGCTGCCTCACAGGACCCAGGGACCCAGGCTCGATTCCACCCTCAAAGCAACTGACTGTGTGGAGTTTGCACATTCTCCCCATGTCTGTGGCTTTCCTCCAGGTGCTCCGGTTTCCTCCCACAGTCCAAAGATGTGCAAAGGTGGGTTGGCCATGCTAAATTGTCCCATAGTGTCCAGGGATGTGCAGGTTAGGGTGGATTTGCCATGCTAAATTGTCCCATAGTGTCCAGGGATGTGCAGGTTAGGGTAGATTGGCCACGCTAAATTGTCCCATAGTGCCCAGGGATGTGCAGGTTAGGGTGGATTGGCCATGCTAAATTGTCCCATAGTGTCCAGGGATGTGCAGGTTAGGGTGGATTGGCCATGCTAAATTGTCCCATAGTGCCCAGGGATGTGCAGGTTAGGGTGGATTGGCCATGCTAAATTGTCCCGTAGTGCCCAGGGATGTGCAGATTAGGGTAGATTGGCCATGCTAAATTGTCCCATAGTGCCCAGGGATGTGCAGGTTAGTGTGGATTGGCCATGTGAAAATGCAGGGTTACAGGGATAGGGCAGGGAGTGGGTCTGAGTGGGATTTTCTTCAGTGGGAGGGTCAGTGTTGACTCGACAGGCCAAATGGCCTCTTTCTGCCCTGCAGGAATGCTCTGAGGGTGTTAGAAAAGATGGAGGAAGATGGCTCCGGAGATCAGGGACTTCAGTGACGAGGATAGACCAGAAAAGCCAGGGTGCTGTTCTGGCGAAGGTTTGGTTGGGGTTTCAAAATCACGAGGGATGTGCGCAGAGCAGAGAGGGAGAAACTGTTCCTCACGGGGGCCGGGGGAGGGCAGGGGGTAGGGTTGAGAACCCGAAGGTCACAGATTGAGGGCGATCGATGGGACGTTGCCTTGGAGACGCGAGGAGAAGCCAGTTTGTGGGGGTTCGGATCAGTAATGCAGCGAGGAGAGCGTGGGGGGTAGGTAGCAGGTTCAATCGAGGCTTTCAGGTCAGAACAGGATCGCTCTCGACCAGGATGGGCTGAATGGGGCAGTTCTTTTGCAGAGGGCGAGAGAGAGAGAGAGAAAACGCAATGTGATTATTTCAGGCTGAGGATCCAACTGTGAGGAAGAGCAGGCCCGGAGCCTGCGGTAGGGGCGTCGATTGAGCTAGGCTGGGCTGCGGAGGGGAGTGAAGGCAATGGCTGGTGTGCAGAGGGAGGACCATGAGCACAAAGGCTATCGGCTCCCACTGGCTAATGATGCTCTCTCTCTCTCTCTCCCATTTCCCCCCCCTCCCCTCTCTCTCTCTCCCCCCTCCATTCCCCCTCTCTCTCTGTCTATCTTTCTCTCTCCCCCTTCCCCCGT
>NW_025209379.1:0-938 GCF_004010195.1 Chiloscyllium plagiosum | reverse complement strand
TCACATCTGTCTGTTTTTCTCTCCCCACTACCATGCACCCGATTTCTCTAGTTCTCACACCCCCTATTCATTTTTGGACTATCTCCCCCTCCTCCCTCTTTGCGCCTGTTCCTGCAAAGTGCCCGAAGATTACAGGTTAGGATAGATGACCGGTGCCCATTCCCAGCTGTCCCAGGGCGGGGATGAAGACAGCGGTGGGAGCGGTGTCCGTCAGTCTGTGTGTTTGCAGCCTTTGCTCTCTCTCTCTCTCTCTCTCTCTCTCTCTCTCTCTGTGTGACTCTCGCGCCTTGTTGAGCAGGGTCACCCGGTTATCAGGTCAGTTCCCAACAGCACCCTGCCGCAGCTGCTGATGTCCCAGCGAGTGATCGCCCCGAGCCCAGCCCAGATGCAGAACATGAGGCTCAACAAACCTGGTCTCATCCACAGCCCAGTGTCCAGTCAGACCCCAGCAAGCTCCTACCAGAAGGTAAGTGACAGACACTCTCGGTTCCCATTCGCCCTCCCTTCTGTCTGCCTGCCTGCCTGTGTGTTAACAATTTAACTCTTACAGCACAGAAAGCCACTTGGCCTGTTGTGACCGCGCTGGTTATTTGTAACAGTTGTTCCAATTAGTTTTCCGCCGTGGCCCCTTTAACTCTCTCCCCATTCGCGTTCCACTTCTGAACGTTTCTCCGGAGATCCCAGATCCAAACAAACTCTCTACTTCAGTCAGAATTCATTCAGTACAAATCCTGTCCTGGTTGCTCTGGGATTTGTCATTATGGCTGCTCCAAATACAGCAATCCTCCCTCAGCACTCCTCACTCTGACAGTGTCGATCTCCGAATGCAGCCTCAGCGCCAACCCTCCGACAGTGCCTGCTCCCTCAGCACTGATCCTCCGACAGCACCCACTCCCTCAGCGCTGACCCTCCCACAGTGCCTGCTCCCTCAGCGCTGA
>NW_025209378.1:14597-16471 GCF_004010195.1 Chiloscyllium plagiosum | reverse complement strand
TCTACTTGTATCGGGGGGTGGGACAGGGGCCACATTCTGATCTCTGTATCTAAGGAGGGATCTACTTGTATCGGGGTGGGACCGGGACCACATTCTGATCTCTGTATCTAAGGAGGGACCTACTTGAATCGGGGGTGGGACAGCCAGGGTTCACTCGATCGGTCCTTGCACTGAGATGCCATGCTGAGAGACTGTGTCTCCTGGATCGATATTCTCTGGAGTTGTGCTGAATGAGCGGGGCTCTCACTGGGCCAGGCTCGATTCTCAGATGTTGGTCAATACCGAGACGCTTTCACCTCTCCCCTCGGGAATCTGAACCATGGGAGGACAGTGTCAGGGTAAGGGGATGCTGATGTCGGACTGGGATTAGGAGACCTTTCCTCCCTCAGAGTAGGTGGGGGGGGTGTGGGGGGAAGTTATCGTTGGAAGCCATCCCTGAAACACTCCATTCATTTGTTCCAGATGGCCTCGTATTTTGGCTACGCTGTCGCAGTGACTGACATCAACAACGATGGGTGAGTCTGCTCTTCCCGGCTGCTTTTCAGAGGAAGTGATTGTTCAAATACCTACCAAGTCTGGTTTCCTGTCTTAATCATTCGAGCATGTGTCTTCTGCAGGCTTTGGTGATGGCATGGGGGGGGGGGGGGTGATGTGGAGGTGGTTAAGAGTGGGTGGGTTTGAGGGAGGTAGGGGATGTGGGTGGATGGCTGGCGAGGTGCTACTCCAAAACAGGCCCGCAGCCCTTTCCAATTAAATCCCAACCTGCCTGAGGTCTTTGGTGTCCTGTTTCGGGCCTGGGAATGTGGGCTCCTGATTTGAAGGCCTGCCACTCCCCGGGATGTGTTTTCACATCGCGAGCTCTGCTTCTGTCTTGAAAATGTCAGCCAGCTTCAATCGGGCAGTGATTTAGATGCCTTGCTCCCCGGCCTCCACTTCTCCTCCAGACCCTGGCAGTTCCTGTGCGGAAAGGAAGGCTATTCAGATCACCGTGCCTGGCCCCTTTTTCCGTGCTTTCTCCCATAATCCCGCAGGCCCATCCTTTTCCAGGAGCAGCCTCCATCTGTGGTGAAAGTCTCCGTGGAAGCGGGGCCTATCACATTGACAGGCCTGAGCTGCTCTCTCCTCGCATCATTTTGGCGTCCATTTATTTGAGTCCGTGCCTTCCCGTTCTCAATCCCTTCACCTCCAGTCTCTCTCTCTCTCGCTATTGCCCCATGACCTGAGGGAGGGGAGACAGCAGAAAAATACTCCAGAGACCCCCTTCCGGAGGCTAGTGTTCTGGATCAAGGCGCTCAAACCTCACCACCACAGCCGGTGACATTTCAATACGATTTGCAACGCCAAGCAGTGACGGCCAGTCTCAGTCACGGTGACTGTGGAAACCTCGATCGTTCCTCCCTTACCCTGCTCTGGGCCTTCGTGTGACTCCACACCCACAGCCACTGAGGCCCCACTCCACCCTCTGGAACGGACAAGCCACTCGGTTCAAGGGACCATTATCATACAATGGAATCATAGATTCCCTACAGTGTGGAAACAGGCCCTTCGGCCCAACAGGTCCACACCGACCCTCTGAAGAGGAACCCACCCAGACCCATTCCCTTACATTATTACTCCTGACTAATGCACCTAACCTGCATATCCTTGAACACTATGGGTGATTTACTATGGGACAATTTAGCATGGCCAATCCACCCTAACCTGCACATCCCTGGGCACTATGGGACAATTTAGCATGGCCAACCAACCCTAACCTGCACATCCCTGGGCACTATGGGACAATTTAGCATGGCCAACCAACCCTAACCTGCACATCCCTGGGCACTATGGGACAATTTAGCATGGCCAATCCACCCTAACCTGCACATCCCTGG
>NW_025209378.1:11313-13676 GCF_004010195.1 Chiloscyllium plagiosum | reverse complement strand
CACATCTTTGGACTGTGGGAGGAAACCCACGCAGACATGGGGAGAATGTGCAAACTCCACACAGACTGTCTCCCGAGGCTGGAATCGGGTCCCTGGCGCCGAGTGGTCGCAGTGCTAACCACTGAGCCACCGCGTCGCTTTGTGGACGGTCGTGGCAACCGACCTCGGCCTTGCTGGTGCTGTCTGAGGAAACCATGAAAGGAGTGGTCATGCTGTTCCATAAGCACTCCCCCCCCCCCCTCCCCACCCTCCTCGGTGTTTCTGCTGTCAGCCATTGATGGTTCCCCCTTCCCTCCCCCACCCCACCCCCCGCAGCTTCCCCCTCGGCCCTCTGCAGGAGTTAACGCTAATGCTGCTTCCACAGGCTCGATGATGTTCTGGTCGGGGCTCCGATGTACATGGAGCGAGTGCCCGGGGGCCGGCTGCAGGAGGTTGGACGTGTCTACGTTTATTTGCAGACCGGCCTCTTGGAATACAAGGTCCATCAGAACCTGACGGGTACAGACATCTACGGTCGCTATGGGACGTCGGTGGCGGGGTTGAGAGACCTGGACCAGGACGGATTCAATGGTAAGCTGCCCTGTCCTCCCAGAGCACAGCCGGATCAAACTGGCACCACACGAGCACTACTCCTCACGCTGCGCTCAATGTACAACACCCCAGCCTTGAACCGCTGTGGTCACTGTGCCCGGCCGACTGCTAGTCATTCATGCCAGGCTTGCGCCAGTGACAGGCAAGAGTTATTTACTGTGGGCAAACTTTGTCTTGAATGAATCGAACAGACTGGGGAACTAAAAAACCAAGACAGTCTGACAGAATGTACCGAGGGGCATAAAATCTAGGCAGGCAAAGTGCGGAAATCCAGGCCCACACCGCAAGGAAGAGCATTGTTAAAAATAACAAGGAACAGTGACAGAACAACGGAGTAAACGTCAATCTTGGATTCGAGGGATTTCTTTCTTTCGTTTTTTTTTTTGCCTTTGTCATTTTCACACAGAATCTTGGACCAGGAGTAGGCCATTCAGCCCCTCCAGGCCTGCTTCCCCATTCAGTGTGGTCACCGCTGACGATCCGACTCTGTTCCCACTTCCTCCCCCCATACCCTTTGACCTTTTAGGCCGATGAACTCTATCCAACTCCTTCTTGGAAAATTCGAGAGGATCCCCACTCTCTGGCTGAAGACTTTTCTCCTCAGCTCAGTCTAAAATGGCCTCCCCCTGTATCTCAACACTGTGACCCCCTGGTTCTGAACTCCCCCCACCATTGGGAACATCCTTCCTGTGTTTACCCTGTTTAGTCCTGTTCGCATTTTATAGGTTTCTATTAGACCTTCCCTCTTTCTAAACTCCAGTGAATATAATCCTAACTGATTCACTCTGTCTTGATACGTCAGTCCTGCCATCTCAGGAATCAGTCTGGGAAACCCTTGCTGTACTCCCTCCATCACCAGAGCACCCTTCCTCAGATAAGGAGACCAAAAAGACAGTGAGAGAGATGGGAGAGCTGTTTTTTTTTGCTGACAGGATCACACAAATGTCTCTGAGCGTGTTTCCCTCAGGCCTGGAGCTGGACCAATCCAGACGCTGCCTTGTGGCTGTTTCCAAGTACCACTCTGTATCAGAAAGTGTTTGCCTCACTGATCTCCAAAGGGGTATATTCCCACGTAACTCACATGGACCCCACACATTCTCGCGAGACCTTCACATTGCAGCCTTCCCCTGAAATGTCAGCTACATTGCAGTGTGCACCTTTCACTGACCAGCTTAAAGTCCAAAAGGAAAAAAAATCGATTGCCCCTTAAAAGGTACAAGTCACTTTTATATGTACACACAGCTCGCCCAAGTTGTGTGAGTGTGAGAGAGAGAGTGTGTGTATGTGAGTGATTGTGAGAGTGTCTGTATGTGTGTGACTGTGTATGTGAGTGTGAGAGTGTGTGTGTATGTGAGTGTGAGAGAGTGCACCTGTGTATATGAGTGAGTGTGTGTGTGTATGTGAGTGTGAGAGAGTGCACCTGTGTATATGAGTGAGTGTGTGTGTGTATGTGAGTGTGAGAGAGTGCACCTGTGTATATGAGTGAGTGTGTGTGTGTATGTGAGTGTGAGAGAGTGCACCTGTGTATATGAGTGAGTGTGTGTGTGTATGTGAGTGTGAGAGAGTGCACCTGTGTATATGAGTGAGTGTGTGTGTGTATGTGAGTGTGAGAGAGTGCACCTGTGTATATGAGTGAGTGTGTGTGTGTATGTGAGTGTGAGAGAGTGCACCTGTGTATATGAGTGAGTGTGTGTGTGTATGTGAGTGTGAGAGAGTGCACCTGTGTATATGAGTGAGTGTGTGTGTGTATGTGAGTGTGAGAGTGTGTGTGT
>NW_025209378.1:5865-10397 GCF_004010195.1 Chiloscyllium plagiosum | reverse complement strand
TGTGAAAGTGAATGTGTATAAATGTGTGTGAAAGAGAGTGTGTGTGATTGTGAAAGTGAGTGTGTATGAGTGTTTGTGAGATTGTGAGATTGTGTGCGAGAGAGTGCGTGTGTGAGAGACGGGCAATGCCTTTGAGAGAGAGGCGAATGAGTGCAGGAAAGCACCTGGAAGCTGGTGAATGCTGGCAATGAGCTGACCACTCTTCTTGTGCCCACAGATGTGGCAGTAGGTGCCCCTTATGCTGGCGACAAGAGCCAGGGCCTGGTCTACATCTACAACGGGCGGCCTGATGGCCTCAACAGTACCCCATCCCAAATCCTGGTGGGCATGTGGGCCAGTGCCAGCAGTGTGCCAGCCAGTTTTGGATTCTCAGCGCGGGGAGCGATGGACCTCGATATGAATGGGTACCCAGGTAAGAAGTGTGCCCGGCAGGGTGGAGGGAGTGAGTCTTGGGAATTCTTTCCCACCGAGGGCTGTCGGGGCTGGGTCAGAAAGTATATTCAAGGCTGAGACTGAGAGATGTTTAATCAGGAAGGGGAATGGAGGGGTGATGGGGAAAAGGCAGGAGAGTGGAGTCAGGGATGATCCGATCAGCCGTGACCTCATTGAATGCCGGAGCACATTCGATGGGCTGAATGGCCTCCTGCTGCTCCACCATCGCAGAGATCAGAACGTGAGCCCTGCCCCACCACCAAGACAGGTCGCTCCGAACTTACAGACAGAGATACGACCGGAGTGAGCCTGGTCCGGCTGGGATGCAGCATTTTGGCAGCAAAGTGAGCTGTATGGACAGGCACCAGGGGAAGGCTGCGCAGGCAGGAGCAATGGTTTCGACACGCTACCCTGTCATCTGGGGGGACGGAAGCAGGCGAGCTGTGAGATAGCAGATCAGCGAGTCCGTCCGTGGGTTATCGGACTGTCCTTTCACACTGAGGGCCTGGGTGGTACAGTGGGTTATCGGACTGTCCTTTCACACTGAGGGACTGGGTGGGACAGTGGGTTATCACACTGTCCTTTCACACTGAGGGACTGGGTGGTACAGTGGGTTATGACACTGTCCTCTCACACTGAGGGACTGGGTGGGACAGTGGGTTATCACACTGTCCTTTCACATTGAGGGCCTGGGTGGGACAGTGGGTTATCACACTGTCCTTTCCCACTGAGGGACTGGGTGGGACAGTGGGTTATCGGACTGTCCTTTCACACTGAGGGACTGGGTGGGACAGTGGGTTATCACTGTCCTTTCCCACTGAGGGACTGGGTGGGACAGTGGGTTATCACTGTCCTTTCACACTGAGGGACTGGGTGGGACAGTGGGTTATCACACTGTCCTCTCACACTGAGGGACTGGGTGGGACAGTGGGTTATCACTGTCCTTTCACACTGAGGTACTGGGTGGGACAGTGGCTTATCACACTGTCCTTTCACACTGAGGGACTGGGTGGGACAGTGGGTTATCACTGTCCTCTCACACTGAGGGACTGGGTGGGACAGTGGGTTATCACACTGTCCTTTCACACTGAGGGACTGGGTGGGACAGTGGGTTATCACACTGTCCTTTCCCACTGAGGGACTGGGTGGGACAGTGGGTTATCACACTGTCCTTTCCCACTGAGGGACTGGGTGGGACAGTGGGTTATCACATGTCCTTTAACACTGAGGGACTGGGTGGGACTGAGGGGGTGTTTTGTCCCTCTAGTTTCGTTCAGTTCAGTTTGTGTCTATGTTTTTTTGCAGATGTGATTGTTGGGGCTTTTGGTGTTGACCGTGCTGTTGTTTACAGGTAAGAATGTGTGACATCCTCCTTGCTTCCAATGTCATTGGTCTCTTTAGCTGTTAGTGATCGGTTTAATGACATCTACGTCCCATGCTCCTAGCTGAGCGCCCAGTTTGGACTCGGAGCATCCCTGGGTCTTTTGGTTGACTGGGAATGGCTCTTTTTGATGAGCATTGAATCGGGCTCTTCTGGAGACGCCCAAAGGGTGTTCTGTGTCAGTCCGATGTGTCGCTTCTCCTTGAAGTTTAAACTTAAGTCGGAATCCTTTTACCTGCCAACCTTGGGCGCCTCTTATCTCGCGGCCTGTGGCAATCTGCTTGCTGGCCTTTGTTCCCATAGCGACGGCTCCAGCCAGGAACTGACCTTCTTTCTCTTGGCCCTAGGGCTCGGCCGATTGTCTGGGCAAGTGCCAGTTTGAAAGTGAGCCCCCCGGTCTTCAACCCTGAGGAGAAGGGGTGCACCATAAATGGCACTGACATCCAGGTCACATGGTACGTATGTCATTCCAGCCAATCAGGATTGCTTCTGAACTTTTCTTTGTGACACCTCACCCCCTGCCGCTCTTTCCCAGCCCCTCCCCCTCCCCCTCCCATGAAATCCCGAGTGAGCACTTCATCAAGGTGAATTTTGGAACGGTCAAGAGGATTTTGCCCATCTTTTGGGTGAGATGTTCATGCCTGTTTCCCCTGCGGGCACACAACATCTGAGTGCACCACTGGAGCAAGAGGTGGGGAGTTGTCCATGGAGTCTTGACCAATATGTATTCCCCGGTCAACCCAGAAAGCGAAGTGATTTGGCGTTTATCCCATTCGGATTTGTGGGATCTCACTGTGCATGAACTGGATCCTTACGTTCATCCACCATCTCAGTGACTACACTTCCGAAAGTTTGCCTGGTTGGCTGGACAGTGGGCCATCGATGGGTCTTTCTGGGTGGTCCAGCTGGTAACCATGGTGTGTTTCTGGGTACAGAACAGGGGCCTTGGATGGAGGGTCTAATTGGAGGGGCACCACGGTGGGAGGGTGACGGTGATAGGGGGCAACAAATCCAATCGGTTACAGCCAAGGGCAAAGTGGTGGGGGTGGGGGGCAGTGGTGGGTGGAGTTTTGCCATTCTCAGTGTTTGCCAACACTGGCAAGGTGGGCAAATGCTGGCCTTGTGACTGCAGGGTGTGGGCACAAAGATAGTTGGAAGGGGCAGGTGGTGTTGAGGAAGTGGGCAGGCTGCAGCAGGCCAGACTAGGAGCGTGGGCAAAGGAGTGGCAGACAGAAGACAATGTGGGACAGGGGTGAGGTTACACACTTTGGTGGGGAGAGTAGAGGCGCTGACGAGTTTCTCGATGGGGAAAGGCTTCTCTTGGGGAAATTTGAGGTACAAAGGGGCTTAGGGGACCTAGTTCAGGATTCTCTTAAGGTTAACCCGCAAGCTCAGTTCGCAGTTAGGAGAGATAATGCAATGTTGGCATTTTCTTCAAGTGAATACAAGAGCTTGCTGAGGCTGGAGAAAGGGTCTGGGCAGACAGCATTGAGAACATTGCGAGCAGTTTTGTGCCCCGTATCCCCATCAGACACCTTGGCAAGCCCATAATGGCTGCCCAGCAACTGCCACCTGCTGGGGTATACAGTCTTTGTCCCTCAGCCCACATACCCACGAGTACTCCAGAGTGCCACTCAGTTGAAGGGTAATTGGGGATGGGCAACAAAGGCTGGCCTTGCTAGTGATACCCACATCCCAGGAGTGCAGGAAGACAGATGCTCTCCCTTCATCATCATCACTGCAGTTGATGGCCTGGTCATTCTCAGACTGCTGTCCACAAAATGGCTGCCGTTTCTCCCACGTGACAATAGCGGCCCCACTTTGAAAAGCTTGAGTGGAAAGCACTTGCCGATGTCCTGCTGGCTGTCGCAGGTGTCACGCTAACGCAACCCTTTCCCCCCGCCCCCCGCCCCCATCCTCACCACATTCTGCAAGGGTCCATTGAAAGTACCCTGAGCTGCTGCATCACTGCCTGGTTCAGGAATTGGCACTGTCTGGGACCGCGGAGACAGCTGAGAGGATCATCAGGGTCTCTCTTCCCTCCATTACAGACGTTTACACCACACGCTGCATCCGAAAGGCTAACAGCATTGTGGAAGACCCCACACACCCCTCACTGAAACTCTTCTCCCTCCTGCCATCTGGCAGAAGATACCGGAGCGTTTGGTCTCTCACAGCCAGACTGTGCAACAGTTTCTTCCCCCAAGCCATCAGGCTCCTTAATACTGTATGATCAGACTCTTTTCCACCTGAAATTCTTTCATATTGCTGTTAGAAAAATGTCTATCATTCATCTTGCTTCCGTTACACTGTAACTTGCAGGTTTTGCATTTCTTATGCACTTTATGCCGTGTATGATTGTGTAGTTGGTGCTGCGCTCCCTCGGTCTGAGAGGAACGCTGTCTCGGTTTTTTACTGTATCTGTCAAATCAAAAGTGCCTCTGTTCTACTCTCTTTCACAGCATCAATGTCAGCTTTTGCCTCAGTGCCTCTGGGAAACACGTGCCAGAGTGGATTGGTGAGTACCAGGACAGGACAACGAACAAAGAACATTCCAGCACAGGAATAGGCCCTTCGGCCCTCCAAGCCTGTGCTGACCCAGATCCTCTATCTAAACCTGTCGCCTAGTTTCTAAGGATCGGTGTCCCTCTGCTCCCTGCCCATTCATG
This sequence comes from Chiloscyllium plagiosum, assembly GCF_004010195.1. NCBI lineage: Eukaryota > Metazoa > Chordata > Chondrichthyes > Orectolobiformes > Hemiscylliidae > Chiloscyllium > Chiloscyllium plagiosum. The sequence goes on along the minus strand of NW_025209378.1, from coordinate 5,915 downwards.
TATCTGTCTAGATACATCTTAAGTGACGCTATCATGCCCGCCTCTACCAC
>NW_025209378.1:1224-3061 GCF_004010195.1 Chiloscyllium plagiosum | reverse complement strand
AGGTAGCTGGGAATGCAATAGGTGGATGGAGGTGGGGGTAACGGTGATAGGTTGGAGAGGAGGGTGGGGCAGATAGGTGGGAAGGAAGATTGACAGATAGGACAGGTCATGAGGGTAGTGCTGAGCTGGAAGGTTGGAACTGGGGTAAGCTGGGGGCAGGGGAAATGAGGAAACTGGTGAAGTCCACATTGATACCCTGGGGTTGGAGGGTCCCGAGGCGGAAGATGAGGCGTTCTTCCTCCAGGTGTCGGGTGGTGAGGGAGCGGCGGTGGAAGAGGCCCAGGACCTGCACATCCTCAGTGGAGTGGGAGGGGGAGTTGAAATGTTTAAATTGTTTCACTGGACAAAGGTGGCTAGAATTCTAATATTAACTGGAATTAGATTTTCAGAGAACAAAACCCACACTTTCAAAACAGACGTCTGAAACCGGAAAAAAGAAACTCCAGGGGGACCATTCATTTCCAGCAGCCATCATGGTTCACAAGGCACATTCAACGGAAACACAAGGGACAGAGGACTCAATGATAGCAGCAATCTGAGACCACCTCGATGCAAGCTGACTCTGCCAACACTTAAAGCAGAAATGTCACTCAAAGTAGCAGGGATGGCGATACCTCCCACTATTAAAACAGAGACTTGGGCAAGTTCAACAGAAGAATGGACCCCAAAAATGTCCTGGAAAACTCCAAAACATTCCTTCACTTATGAGTGAATATCCCTCCGTTTAAGAAAGGACTGCATTTAGTTTCACTTGTTCTGAGCACGTAGGGAGAAAGGCATTCACTAAAGCTGAGATTTCGCTGAAAATTAAAGGCATTCACTAAAGCTGAGATTTCGCTGAAAATTCACCCAACCTGACAGCATAGCCCTCAGAAATAAATATTAATCCAGGAGACGTGGAGTATTATAGAGAGGGGGGCAGAAAATGAATGGGAAGGTCCATCTCAGGTTTTCACCCAACCTGACAGCATAGCCCTCAGAAATAAATATTAATCCAGGAGACGTGGAGTATTATAGAGAGGGGGACAGAAAATGAATGGGAAGGTCCACCTCAGGTCGTAGTGAAGAAATTAATTTTACAGCATAGCGACCAAACTATCGGGGTGCATTCCTTGAGGTGATGAGTACACACCGACAGAATCTGGACCCATCATAGAAAGCAATGAGGCACCATGCAGTTTGCATAATCATATGTTGCATAATAATGAGGACCACATTAAGGCAGGTGCAGGGCTGACTGAATATGGACAAAATGATACAAAGACAGAATAACGCTATTTTCCACACAAGATAATAACTAAATGTAGGCACTAAGGTAACGTGCATGCCAGAAAGAGCCAGTGAATAGAAGAATGCCACAATTATAGGGAAGGCGTTGGCAAAACAAAATTGCCTTAATGTGCAAGGTAAGGGACAGAACGTAAGCTCCATGGGTTGGCAAAATGAGGGAAAGATGTCAGAGGCTAAAAAATGTACTCCGAGTTCTGAAAGTGGACCTGGAAGTGAGCATAATCCTTGGAAAAGATCACAAATTTACAGAAGAAATTCTGATCATTGGAAGGGGAGATCTTGAAATAATCCAGAACAAGATGGAAGGGTCAGTAGAGGTCATCATTACATAGAACATAGAACATAGAAGAATACAGCGCAGTACAGGCCCTTTGGCCCTCGATGTTGCGCCGATCCAAGCCCACCTAACCTACACTAGCCCACTATCCTCCATATGCCTATCCAATGCCCGCTTAAATGCCCACAAAGAGGGAGAGTCCACCATTGCTACTGGCAGGGCATTCCACAAACTCACGACTCGCTGAGTAAAGAACCTACCCCAAACATC
>NW_025209378.1:0-663 GCF_004010195.1 Chiloscyllium plagiosum | reverse complement strand
AGTAGCCTACCATGGGGAACCTTATCAAACGCCTTACTAAAATCCATATACACCACATCTACCGCTTTACCCTCGTCTACCTCCTTAGTCACCTTCTCAAAGAATTCAATAAGGTTTGTGAGGCACGACCTGCCCTTCACAAAACCATGCTGACTATCCTTGATCACATTATTCCTATCCAGATGTTCATAAATCCTATCCCTTACAATTCTCTCTAAGACTTTGCCCACAACAGAAGTGAGACTCCCTGGCCTATAGTTACTGGGGTTATCCCTACTCCCCTTCTTGAACAAAGGAACCACATTTGCTATCCTCAAATTGGACAAGAACAAGGACAATGAAGCGGGCTGGGAATATCACGGGAAGTGGAAGCCCTTCTGTTTTAGCTGTATCATGATCCCAGATCACACTGTCAACTTTATTGTTATGATTCTGAAGAAGACCACCAATTTCTTCTATGATCTGATTCGGGACCAATAGCCTTTTGTTCTTAAACTAGACAGACAGCAGGTGAGAACTTGGAGACTTGCTAACAAAATAGAGTTACAAGATTGCATGGTTTTGAGCAAACAATACCTGACTGCTATATATATGTTCGAGCAATGTGTTATACATGTACAACGTATTTCTGACATCCCAAATTAATATGGGATAAACATGGGT